>NC_068937.1:138925873-139116099 GCF_016801865.2 Culex pipiens pallens | reverse complement strand
TGTTGGTCCAACTAATGTCATTTTCAAAACAGTGGGTAATTCACATGAAACTAGTAAAAAATCAACTTCAGTATTTTGTTATGAATTTTAAAAAGACATTGGTATAACTTTCCACAACAATTATTTGGATTTATAATTATAATTTGAGCTTCATTTTGATAAACATTGAAATAGATCCAAATTCAAATTAGAAGTTTCAAGAGATTTTCAAAAAAAAAACCCTCCAAACTTAGTCAAACAAAATCGATAAAAAAGGAAAAAGGTATCAGCTGGATGAGTTACCGAAGGCGTGGACATTACCACCTCATATTTTTCCACCATAATTTTAGGCTAATGTCCGAGTCCATCTGGAGTGTATTTTCCGCTCGAGTAATAGAGTGGAAAATTTCCTTCCCAGTCAGCCCGGTACACCGCCCCCATGAATGTTTGTTGCTCGGGAAGGCGTTGTGTTATTAATTAGCAGCGAACACGCGAATCCTAGCCACTGCTGCAACATAATCATAGACCTTGAATGGTACTACGCTCTCTCTCTCTCTTCGTGAGGTGCGTAATTTGATCGCGGGAGGCTCCCTTTGTTGCATGCAGTTGCTACTGGAATTGTTTGTTCTGACAACTGTTCAGCCATCGGGTACTGATGGAAATACTTTTTTTTTGTTTTCTGAGGTACCAGGAATTTCCAGTACTTAAAAATTGGTTCAAAAAAAATGTATTACAAAGGTTGCATAACTACAAAGGAAGTGAAACCTTCAACCTTACGCAAAACGAGCCCAAGATCCATTTCTTCCAAGGACGGGCTCGATTTCTCTTTTCGACAAAGAGCGGAAACTGCACAGCCTAGAGAAGAGCACGGATTCGTTCAGCTTTCTAAAGTCGACCTTCAGCTATCGAACGCTGCTGGGAAGGAAAATGTTTATGAATGACGGAGAACACACCTTTGCCTGCGGGCCTGCTGGAACAGAGAGGACTGGGACGCACGAAAAAAAAAAACAACAACATTGTCAACATTACGTATGTACGGGGTGCCGGTTTTTGTTGCTTTCTTGACTTGACTCATGCACTCGGCTAGAGGCTTGAAGCTTGAGACCTAGAGAGCTGCAGAAAATCATTCTTTACACATAGCACCGGGGCACGTCTAATGAATATTCAAGAAAGATGTCATTTCCAAGAGCGTTCGTTGTTTTTGCTACACCTTCGATGAACTTGTTTCACGTCGGGGTGTGGACCGCACTGGATCGAACCATATGATTTCAACGGTTGGGGTTTTTGTTAGTTGACCTTCAATATTGTATAAAGTTTTTGAATTATAAAAGTAATTTCGGCTAAAAATATTAGAACGCAAAAATTATAAGTGGTTTTAAACTTGCGATTTCAAACAGATAGAAGCGAATCGTGTCGTGAACAAAACTATTAATAGACTGATTCTACGTGGTGTGACTAGAAATTGGATAGTGTTTCGTATGACAAGTGGGACTTGTGAAAGCGCCACAACCGTGGGCAGCAAACCAAACTGTGCCATTGAGTTTAGTCGAGTTCAAGACTCGAAAGTATGCTATGATATCATATATCATGATATTTGCGCAACCACAGATCAGATAGAGGTTAACGTAAGTAAGATTCTTTCAAAAATATCAAATTTCAATTGGTAATTAATTTCATCTGAATAGCTAGTATTCGTCAATGCTAAAATAAATCAACCTTGAAAAATAACTTTAAATTGCGGCAACGTCCCAAACGTAAACCGCCGCGGCCAGATCTTGGCACCACCGTGTGCTTGTCACGATCGGAATGATTCTGTCTGTTAACTTGTCGTACAAGCAGCAGCAGCAGCCAACGGCTCTTTCCGCTTCGGAATCACATGTTGAAGAAGATGTCGCACATCCAGCAAACAGCACAACAAAACAAGCGATCGTAAAATCGTGAAACGCAAGATTGACAGTGTTTATGGGTCGATTTATTTAACCGTCTGAGGGCCGCATCAGTTGCGGAAAATGTTGCGCTTGCCATGGACAACCGCGAAAGCGTACCTTTTCCCCTTTTTTTCTTTTCTTCGAAATTGTTGCTCGTTTGTCCACAAACAGGGGAGCAATTACGGCCAGGAAAAAGCTTTTTACAGTCGGATTAATTTATTAAATCCTGTCCCCCCGCAGGGGGGCGCACGAAGAAAGTCACTGAAAGCAACAGCCTGATAAAAGGACACAAGTAGCCGCAAAGTGCAGGTTTCACATTATTATAATTATCATGTACTGTCACGGTCCTGTGTGCGGGAGAGGGAAAAAGATTCTAATTAAATAATAATATGGAGAAAATCCTTTTCACCACGCGCAGCATTTTCCCGCTTTTCCGACCCACCTCGTGGCTCGTGGGGGGTCGGCTGAGGAATCTTCCGCAAAACCAAGTGCAGCAAACCGCGCGCTTTGCTGTCTGGTGGTGTGGCTATCTTATCTGCTGCATCAACAGGAAGCAGAATAGCGAGAAAAAAAAGCGAGAAAAATCCTTCATGCCTTTCCGCTTTTTTTGCGCTCCGTGCTCTTCCTTCTGCGAGACACTGTGGCTTTGAAAGCTCTCCGCTGGTCATAAAATGATCCCAAAAGTGTGCGTGTGTCTGTGTGCTCCACTTTGGTGGCAAAACTTCACCGAGATGATCAATTAGAACTTCTAATTGCAGGTCATCATCAGCGAACGTGAGGGCTGCTGGGCGGTGTTGTATAGGTATCCGTAGCATTCCTCCACGGTTTCATTGCATCCTTGCAATTTAGTGAATTTTTCTCGGCTTCACTTTACGCATAACTGGCATCGTGCAGCAGTTTCTCAGCACGCCAGTTAACGCTCGCACTGTATGCAAGTGTGCCGATGCGAAGTGTGTTTTACTCTGCTGAATTTTGAGTATTTTATAATTGCATTTTTATAGAAGTAAAAGAAACTGTGTGACGGAAAGGAATTCTTTCCTGCGCTTTACCAAGTTCCACTCGTGATTCAATGCCTCGTTTTTTTCCTCTTTCAAAAAACCTCCCCACACTGTTTGCTGGTGTTTGGCTTCTTGGCGAAATGATTTCCGAGCCACTCTCGGAGGCGTAACGCAGACAAAGTGGAACGAGAAGCGTACGAATGCAGAGTATGTGGCTGGCCTGGCCTGTCTGGTGTTGCTTGGCTGCACATTTCCCGGCCAAGTGATCTCTGACTGGTGGAAATTGATACACCGAACCGAGCTTGATCGAAGCAGCATAAATATGTGGCGCACGAGATCAGTTTAGTGTCAAGCTGAAAAGCTGAATGAAGTTGCTTGAGTGCTACCGCAGCGGTTCAGCTGATAGAGTTCGAAACTATTCTCGGGAGTAGATAAGTAATTGAAAGTAGACTCTTTTTTTTTGTTCCCTACTTCCAGCTGCCAATAATGTGCTCCACAATTTCATAACACACTTGTTAGGTGTTTACTGAAGAGCCCCCTGATGGGAAGTACGCGTGGTTTGTTTATTGGGATGATAAATCATTACAAGAGCTCTGTAAATAATCCAATATGTTTATTGTTCTGAGATGAGGCGCCAGCAAGCAGTGCAACTGCCTGTACAGGAATATACAAACAGACGATTTTCCGCCCCAGTTGGTTTCTTGAAGCATGAAATTACTATGGCAAAAAACGTCCCTAGATTTACAGTCGACTCTCTGGCTGTCGATCTTCTCGATATCAATATTGCTCCATCTATCGATGAATTCTTCAGTCCCTTCAAACTGCATACTTCGATTGGCTTTATTCCTCGATATTTTCTCTTGCTTGAAGGATCTCTTCCTCGACGGTCCCTTGGATTCCGTTTGCTTTAAAAATCTCTTCCGGTTGTCAATACTGTCACTATCTCATGGCTTGCATAGACATTTTTCTTTGCGAAACGAAGCTTTGAAGGGTGTTTGACATTAGTTTGTTTTTGTTTGCTGGACGTTG
The DNA here is from genome assembly GCF_016801865.2 of Culex pipiens pallens. Classification (NCBI taxonomy): domain Eukaryota; kingdom Metazoa; phylum Arthropoda; class Insecta; order Diptera; family Culicidae; genus Culex; species Culex pipiens. The sequence continues at coordinate 139,112,165 of NC_068937.1, read as the reverse complement.
CCATGATTCTCTCCCATAGCTGGGTACCAAGAAAAACATATTTTCAATCGAGTCTTCATTTTGCATCGTTCTGTAAACTGATGATTCTCTTCCTCGACGGTCCCTTGGATATTGACAACCAGAGAGTCGACTGTAAAAAAAAATAACTTTTGAATAATAATCAAATAATACATTGTCTTTCTAAAATGACACAGCTCACCTTTTTTAAGGGCAATTTCAATATCTTCAAATTTTTCGTCAGATTCTTTTACTTAACAAATATTAGCTAAAATATTATATAAATGCTATGGAATCATTTTAAGAAACCAAGCGTCTCCATAGAATCTCATTTAAAAAAATGTATTTTTTAATGCGTTTCAAAAAATGATACCTCATAAAAGTAACGAAACAAATGTTAATTTTGAATCTTTTTTTCACTGCTGTTTTTTTTTATCAGTCAAATTGAACAATTGATTAAAAAGGGCACTTTAAGTCTTTATGCAAATTTTGAATTGGGATAACATATCGGAAAAAGACATAAATCTTTAGAAAAAAAAACCATTTCCATAAATGCAGTAATATTTTGAATTTTGTAATAGTAGCATAACTGCAATAATTTATAAAGCATTTTGTGTTTTAGTTTGCTTCCAAATTTTGAAAGTTGGGCTAGACATTTGAAATTAAATTTAACATTGAAAAGTGTTTCCAAAACAATTTAAGACTGGATCTGATTGAACTTATTATGTAAGCGAAAGGATTATACTTTTGAATCCAATTTTTAGGATTGTTTGAATTTTGATTTTTGGAAAATTTTCTGCAAAAGTCAAAATTAAGTTTTTCACAGTGCTCACCAAGAAATGCTTCATTCTCGATTTCGTAAATTAATAACTATTGTCGGAACCCATTTTGCCTCCAACACAACATTGTTTAAAACTATATCCTCGAAACCGTGCTGCAGCTCGTAATTACAAGTTGCTGATTCGCGACCCCCAACATAATAATTTATTCTGATCACGGGGGTAGCAAAAAAAGTAAAATAAAAATGCAATAAAAAATGAGCCTCTAATCCACGGGGAATCAGCAGAAAATAACAGTCCTCGAAAATTACACATGCTCACATTCTCACGCCAAACAGAGCCGCAGGGGGGCAGGCAGGCAGGCAACAAAGGCAAAGGTCTACGAGTTTTCAATCTGCACGCCCCTTCGGCCGTCATTATTGATCGCGCTGTGATCGGTAACGCTGCGCCGGATGGACGAGACGGCCACGATTTGGCCCCAGACAAGGTGGGCAGTGTGGGCAGTGTTGCCGGCATGCCGGTACAAGGCAACAAAGCTCCATTATTATAGGATGCACTAATTTGGATGCCCCTGGAATACTATGTTACACATTGTTGCAAGCGCGCAAAAGCGTGTTTCAAACTGCCAGTGGCGTCGTGACGGGATCGTGTTTTCTCCAGCAATCATCTCTTGTTTTCCTGTTTTTTTTTGTTCAGTTCGTTCAGCGATTCATATGGCACGCAGATCGAATTACAGTACATACACTGACCGGTAATTATGATGATTATCGAGTTATGAATACATTGTGGGAGCTTCCACGAGCTGCACAACTCGAACAATGCTCAGCCACTGGGTGACCAGCGATGGTGGACGTGGGACCGCACACAAAAGTGTAATTTGGATCATTACGAATTCTTCCTTCACACATCGTTTCACTGATCACTTTAGTATGTGTGTGGAGCAAATTGTTATCTGTTTTTAATAAAGAAGATCACTGTTATTATCGCTGGGCAAACGGTTGTCAATGGTGTATACTTTACGAAAAATGGCTGTTTTACTTTTCCTTCCTCCAAACAACAGCGATCAGCAGCAGCACGTTAAGCAGCTGTGCAATTTTATGCCTAAAGCTAACAACCCTTGAAATGCATCAACAACATCAACCACATTGCATGCATAGTTTGTGCAGCAGCAGTTCTGAAGTTCGCATTGAATAATTTATGCTTGTATTAAAAAATTGAAACCGTTTCCATGCAAACACACCACTCATTCTGTGTTTAAAAAAAACGCCAAGCACGAAAAAAGAAACGAAATGCATTGCCACGCTTTACATGCACTTGAACAAGTTTAAAAAATTCAATTAAAAATATTCACATTTTTTTTTGCTGCACCCGGCACAATTTGCTAGACCCGGTCTCGAGCCTGCAGCCGGCAGCCAATGAAACGCCACCGCGCACTCACCTCCAGAAGCTTCCACCTCGCTGTCGTCGTTCTACCGAGCGAGACGAAATCATGTTTATCTAGAGTCAATTTGTTACGTTATCTTGTACGTCTGGGCGAAGTAACTTCATGAGTGTGTGTGTGTGAGCAACACCTTCTGTGCCCGGTTGCTCGGTAAACTTTGAACGATTATGATAATTTTTAATTGACTGCTGATAATTAACATTTAAAAAGTGATGTACGCTGAATTCCACGGAGGTGTGAAATGTAAGGGTTTGAGCCACCCATTGCAATGATAATTGCAATATCGTTGTGTTTAAGATTGTTTGTAACTTATATAAAAAAATAATGAATTTCTTGATTAAAAAACATATAATATTTATTTTAAAAGCTTGTCGCAGTAGATAACATTGAATAGTTGCTAGATAAGTAATAGAAAATGTAAAATAAATATTTGATTGAAAAATTTATAAATAGGCTTAGTGACTCTTCACGCTCAAAAATTGAAATTTTCACGGGGCCATAAATCAAAAACACCAAATTTCACAGACTGTGAAAAATGTAAAAATTAATTAGGAAATCTTATGTTAAAATTACATTAGGCCGTTGCAAATATTTTTTGAAGTTTATGTCCCTTAGCTCTGACCAAAGTCGAGGGGGGGCAAAAAAACAAAAAATTGAAATTACAAGCCTAGGCTTGAACATTTTGATGAAAAAAGTGTTTTAAAATGCATTCTACACGCGTCCAGTTGCTTTCCAATCATTGGTTTTCAAAATATCGATGAATTGACGGACATTTTTTTTCGCGGAAAAAAATCTTTTCGTGGGACTGTACATTGGTACTTTATGAACATTTAAAATGTCTTCAAAGGAGTTCAAACTTGCTAAATATTATTATAAACGCAAGAAAATGCATTTTAACTGGGTTTCGGTTGATTAAACTGTAATTTTCATTAAAATGTAGAAATTTTTCGAAAAAAATATTTGTTTTGCCCTCTGATAGTTAATTTTGTTTTTATTTCTCCAATCAAAAAAACATTTTATCACAAATTTTCAACGTGACACTTAAGTTTAGTCACTTGATTTTCCTGTAAAATGCAATTTTTTAAGATCAAACATGAAATAATTAATAAATATTGAATAAATCTGTTTTGAACCTTTTATTTCTTTTGTAATTTACCTTCAAAATAAAATAAGTTAAATTGCTATTACAACGAAATATGATTTAGTTGGGAAAGTGTCAAAGAACAGCACATAATTGCGTAACAACAAGACTTTTGTAAAAAGTATTTCAAACCACTTTTACATTCAAATCGCAAGGTTTGTTAATTTTATTTAAATAAAATGTTTAAAAAAAAACTTGCATTGGCCTTAGTTCCATAAAGAACCCATTGATACTTGAGGTTTATATTTGCAAAATGCTTGATTTCAACAACATTGTAAAAATATTTTTTCATTTAAATTAAACCCTTGGTTATGTTCGCTTTTAAATAAGATTTCACTGATTAAGTCAATAAAATGTGTATTTAATCTAATTTTCGATTTACAGTATTAACTACTTTTCTGAACAGCAAGAGTTTATGTTTACCAACTTTGCTCGAATTTGAGAGTTATTTTAAATTTTTCCATAATATTGTGTGTTATAAATTGATGTCTTTGCCTAAAATTTTTTTAAAGTTCATCTTTACAATTCTATAAATTAAGGGTGCACAGCAACTGAGGAAGTTGTTGTTCATGTGCTCCGTTAACAATGCACATCAACAAACGCGTTTTGCACCGATATTTTTAAATACATTTTCTAGCATTTTGAAAAATAAGGGAATTATCCATATAATATTGGATTCATTTCGTAAAGTTCTGTTTGCAGAATTATTTGCAACAAAGTTGTGCAATTTTACAATCTGATTATTGCAGGATTGGGTCCGTAAGCTCGACAATTTTGGAATAGTGAGGCAACCATTAATTTGGTTGATGTAAAACCTCAATGAACCACTGTATATTTATCCATGTAAAATAAAACAGAATAAAAACGATGTAATCGGGATGACAAATTTTAAATGTCTGGTAGTTGAATTAGTTTATTCAAAAAGCTTCGCCTATATTTCAAAGCAAATCTTTAATTCAAATCAGCAAGCATTTTTTTTAAATAACAGAGTATTTAAAAAAATGGTCTATCTAAAGCATAGAAAAATGTCTTCATGAAACCTGTTGATAATTAAAATATCAATAAAAATGATAAAAGTTGTTTGTCAATAAAATATCAGAATTGATAGCTATAAATAACAATAAAACACATCCTACTAACTGAATGTTTTAATAACGATTTAAGCATGGATCATTATTTTAATTCAGAGTTCCCTAGTAACATTTTAGGTTTAAGCCAATTTAGGTTGTTTACATACATTTAAGTTCGAATTATAATAAGAGATTTTGAAGTTAATGCAGTAAATATTACTTCGTTCATTGTGTTGATTTTTTTATACCAAGACAAAAAAAAATGAAAAAAAATATCATTGAAGAATCTAACAAAAGTTGCAATAAAGTCTTGAAACAATTAAAAAAAATGCAAAATTGTATAAGCCGCTTCTGCTCATAGATTTCAAAATACATTTTAATAATATTTTTTTCTATAAGCTACATAGTTTTCTAAGTGATACGACTCATTTAATACTCTATTTCATAATAAGTCATAAAATATTTGTCAAAAAAGACAAATCAATCAGTTTTTAAAACACTTTTGCACAACAAATTCCGCGGCTTCGCCGCGATAGCATGCGCCTGATTACCCCATCACAATTATATGACCCCCAATTTACATAATTTTGAATACAATTTCGAGTGTGTGCACCACTACTGATAACACACCCATCACTTCATAACAAATTTCGGCAATTCAAAACAAATGAGCCCCGTAAACGTAAACTTTGGTGATCAAACAGTGGTGCTACACGCTCTTTCACATTCTACTATACTAAGCACGAGCTCACAAGTAGAGTTTGTAGCGCGTCGGACGACTTGGTTGGTCAAATGCGCGCGCAGAATATATAATGGCACAAAATTGACAATAAATTATTTCTGCTCGATTTTTTTCTTGCTCTGTTCTGAAGGTTCTGTCCCGGCGAACGAGCATGGATAGACGGAATTCTGGAAGTATCCGCGGCGAAATATTTGGCCGAAAATAAAAGTAACACCGGTGTGTGTTTGGATAATAAACGGCGATCGTCGGAGCAGCCGCCACCGCAACGACCACGAATAAAATAATAATAAAAATATGCTGGCCAGCGAACCCGCTCCAGACAGTCAGAAATGCCGGCGACTAATTTGAGATCGGCGAGCGAATGTAGGTTAGTTGGACAGTTTCGGGCAGTGTATGAGTCAAGTTCGGGACTGCGTCAGTCACACCGTTACGGATGTTTTGTTTGGATAACGTGGTTTCGTGGTATGAGACGTGCAAAAGGACGCCCATAAATCTTGGCTGCTTTCGCGCGGAAAGTCTGTGCAGCACAGAGTGGGATAACAAGGTATCAATTTGTACTTATCGGTGTATCGGGGCGATTAAACGATCTTTTACCTTTTTTTATTTTTTGCTTCCCCCTTGTGGTGCGTAAGAAGATCCCTCCAACTTCCTTCCGCCAAGAAGTGCACACTATTAATTGATTTTTCTTCCTCTTCTTTGTTTTCCTTCATTCACACTCTCACTTTCACTGGTGAAGGATCATCCGCTGCGGTTGTCACCGAAGAAGACGGTATTCATTTCCTTTCTTCTCTTCTCTCCCCCTTTTTGAATTTTTATCCGAATTTGAATCCAATACTAATAAATTATCTCTCTTTTTTTCTTGCGTCGCCGTTTCCTCGGTTTTCTATACGACGACTGCAATCGAATCATAAATCTTACAATTTTTTGCCTTCGATTCTCACTTTCGGCCCTCCTGTTGCTCGCTGGCGCTGATATTTCTCGCGCGCCGTTCAACTTTTGTCACACTACGGCAAGGGGTCTACCGAGTTGAAGACACATAATTAGGAGACACTTTCCACCTATTACACCGCAGGACTTCCGTGAGGACAATGGCTTCGACGACGACGACGATAGGAACTTAATCAGTTGTAATGCCGTGCAATGATTTCACGCTAATCACGGTTTTCGGCTTCGTTGCACAATTGAAGGACACTTTTGAAACGCCGTCATATTCACCACAAATATTCGCATTTTACACGCAACGATGAAGATCACCAATTACAGGAATACTGCAGCCTTGTCGCTGTTTGCACAAAAAAAAACAAAACTCGTCACCACCCGCGGTAAGCAATTGCCATTGTCGCGCGCGCCGGATTGCTTATTTTCTATGTCTTATTTACCCGAATGTCATGCAAATACTAAGCTGCTCTAATGAAAAATCCCTTGAAAAAACACACGCTCACGCGGTACCGCTGCGACGAGCCGAGAGCGCAGTGTGTGCATCGAGCGCCAAGTTAGACCGACGACGACCGTCCAAACTCAACTCTGCGCCAACAACAACACATCAAACAATTCCGCACCGCTGAATATACCTTCTGCTGCCTGCTGCTCAAACACACAACAAACCCAGGCCCAGAATGTGCCAATCCTACGATACTCACTACACACGCTCGCTACGTGTGTGCTGTATAGATTGTGTACTCCACGCCGAGAGCAGCAGCATTTGCGAGCAAAACGAACAACCGAGCGGACGGCCAACGAATGTGAGTGAATGAAGTTCTCCTCCAAGCACCGAGCTGCTGAGCTGCAACCAAACCCAACCGGGTGGAAAAATAGCAACAGCACGGCAAGACAGAAAGGGAAAATGGCATAGAAATCCAAAGCCCGAAGAGCAGCAGCAGCAACAGCCAACATCAGTCCAGCAGTCGTCAGTCAGGGCAAAAAGGCGGTTTTTTGTCTGTTGTTCGGGTGGAAGGAACGCAAAACACGCGCGCTCGCATCAGAGAGTTCCCTCCTCGCCGTGAGTGTCGTCCTGCCCACCAACAGGGGGTTCTTCTGTGGCTTGGTGTTGGTGAGTGAGTTCTGCCGATGAATGGAAGCAGCGGTTGTGAGAGGGGTTGCAAGGGGCTCGAAGAAGCATGCTTTCATGGGACAACGTTGCCAAGTTTGTGGCAGCTCGTGCTGATTAGGGTTGGCAGATGGAGGAGAGGTTTGTTATCAATGAAATGTTGGTTACCACAGATCAGACATGCATCGGCACTATGAGCTCTTTTTAACGGCACTCAGCTTGTTCTAGATGGCATTTTCGTTTAAAGCAATGTTATGCTTGTTGCTAGGTAAAAATCTCTTGTTTTTGGCTTGAATAATGTGTAGAAAACATTGGTTCATTGGAAAACCCGATTTTAGCTATATTTTCATGTAAATGTTCTCTTAAGCTCTTAAGAAGAACTTCTTAAAAGCTCTTTGAGTGCAATTAAGAGTTCTTAACCTATATCTCGGTTGGGTTTCAAAATAATCTCTCAGGGTCTTCGGGAGCCTAAAAGACAAGCGTAATTAGCGTATTCTAATCACTGGCACAACATGCTGGGTATCTTCTACGTGAAATGCCAAACAAGTTCTTCTAAAAGAGGAGTTAGAGCGGATGCATGTCTGCCACAGATGGACAACCATGGGTCTCCATTGGCTGATTTCTCATAAATGGACTTGGAAATGGAAGTTTTAGTTCTCTAGTTTATCAAAAAAGAAACTGTGTTTTTAGGTTCTGGTAACTTTATGGTATTTGTCAAAAGCTGACTGAGATATCGTCATGATTCAAAATCCAAACACTTAGTAGTATATCATTTTTGTTGCCGCTGGCAAAACATCTTGCAATAAGTTGAAAATGTTCAAATGTATTTCGAAATATTTTTTAAATATAAGATTTTTAGAAATGAAAGAATTTGTGGTGGTTTGAATCCACTGATAAAGGCTTATTCGAAATCCAGACACGTTTGCTTTGAGTTCTGGACTCTTATGTAGGGGAAATATACCCATTTTAATCACTCTAAGCCGTTCGACCGATTCTCATCACTTTTGCCGTTTTCCACTACTAAATCAACATTTTCAATTGTATCAACAATGGAAAGTTGCTTGCTCACTTTTATTTGAGCTATTTATTACTTCAGAATAGTCAAAAAAAAACTTTATAAAAGCTGTAATTCATGATCGAAGTGCTGATAGGCCGATAATAGAAATAGGCTGAGAAAGGGTATAGTTCCCCTATTGCTCATGTTTGGACTACAATTTTCCTTTTTTCTTTCGGTCTCAAACTAGCTGTTGAAAGCAAAAATCGATAATTTGTTTAACGAATGTCGATGTAAAAAATCAAAACAAGACATTTTTATGAGAAGTAATGTCCAAAAAATTGATAAATCAGGGTTTTGAATCGTCCGGGAATTCGAAGCATAACTTTATGACTTTTTGAAGATTGCAGGTTAAAAAAACGGAGGCTACGATATGTTATTATTGCGTAGGCAAAATTGATTCATATTGTCATTGGGTGTCATCAAGTAGATTCCGTGAGCATCATGAGGGCCAAGTTAAGAAAAGTTTATTTTTGAAAATCATAAAATCACAAGATTCAAGAATAAGTTTTTTTCAGCATTTGGCATACATTTTGTTGTTTGAATTGGATTATTTTCAGAATGTTATTTTCCTGTCAAATTCCAAAACAGTATCGAAAAATATTACTTTTCGGTACAAGTGCTGAGAAGTTGAACTTTTCAGCACTCAAATGGCTGCTGAAAAGTTCTTCTCAGTTCTCAGAATTGTTACTTTTGACGCAGAATATGTTAAAAATATCTTTGATAATATTTATTTTTGTAATTAGAAATCACAAATTATCCCTTGAATTGTGATTTAGACCAATTTGATCTAACAAAAAAAATTTAACTCATGTATCAAAATAAGTATATGAAAAGTTTTCAAATCATACAGTCTAGACTGGACTATCAGATGTGTCGTTTGCTCAATTATCATAAAATCAATTATCCGAGGTTTCTATTATTCGACATTCGTTTTTGTTTTACTTTCACATTTTTGTGTTTCACAAATGTGAGTTCTGTTACCCCACATGAAACAAATTCGAGTAGTCAATTGCATGTTGAATGAAAAAAAATCCAACATCAATAAAATAAATGATAAAAAATCATGATTTGATTATCCTAAGTATTTTTTGTTTCGAAAACTTTTGATCTCTAAACTACGCTTAAGGGGTTACATACATGTAAATCGTCAAAAATGTAAGAGGTTGGTTTGGGCACACACTTTAACTTTTTTTTAATTATTTTCGAAGGGCATTAAAAAACATATTTTCAACTATTATCAAAATAAATTTGAAGATATTTGGTTGTATCATTGCCGAGATATAGCCATTTTAAGTTAGCAGTTTCAAAAAACGGGTGCCACGATATCTCCACACTGCTTTGACCAAATCGGCTCAAAATTTTGGTGAAGCCTCGTTAAACCGATCCTGTGTGCATGACGAAGCCCGATTTTCAAAAAGTTTGTTTGAAAAAAAGATAAAAATATTTTTATGTTTTTCATATAAAAAATTGCCAGTTTTAGATTTTTGTATTTTTTAAAAAAGCAAAATTTCAAAATCGGGCTTCGTCATGCACACGGAATATGTCTTGGGAGTCTTCACCCCAAATTTCAGCCAATTTGGTCCATCCCATCTCGAGATATCGTGGCACCCGTAAATCAACTCGGTGTTCAGAAAATAGAACCTCGCTGATTTTGTACAATCATTAGTTGCAAAAATGGCGATAAAATAAATGTTTGTGGTACTAACTATACATTGACATTTCCCAAAAAAATCAAGATACAGTCCAAAAACGATTATCTGAAGGCCTGGGAAAAATATCACTTCGGATAGTCGAACCACGAAAAAAAAATGTTGTTGTTGTTGTCATATTTTTGATTGTTGAGTTTAAGCTGAATCCCTAAACTACGCTTAAGTGATATTGATTTTTCGAATCCAAAATGGCGGCCAAATAGCGGTGATAAAATGTGCTTATGATAATCGAACCGAGTCTGGACTGTATTTGAAAAATCCTTCATCATGCTTTAAACGATTTTTATCGCTGGAAAATTCATTTAAAATTGTTTTCTGTTGATTGCATGTCTATTTTCATTAAATCTTTGAAGTTTATAGACACAAATATTTGTTTGCCCAATGATTTTGCATGCAATTATTGAAGATGGTGTCTTAAAAAATATTTGCAACGGCCTTATTAAAAATGTTCGATTTAATTCTTGGTTTTTTATTTCAGAAGCAACTACAAAACATTTTTTTTTAAATTTTACAGAATCAAACCCGAAACATGGCCGTAACCGCTGGCAACCCTACCCGGCCCGTACGCTCCGCTATGATATATGAATGTAAACAGACTATATTTTATTTTTGTGCAACCAGCGTGGCGCTCGCACACCAGCGCACACACAAAATTTTCGCTCTCGGTCACGTGTGAGAGTGTCTCGCACACAGCCAGCAGAGGCGCCATACGGAGTCCCGCACACACACACCCTCACCAAATCAAAACATAGAGCCATGTAACACAGCGCACAGCACACACAGAGCCGGCAGTTTGAGTCCCCTCGTTTCTCCTAGTTCACAGCGCGGAGCGCATTGATTGTCTGCGGAAAAGGTGTGAATATATTCTGTTGTTGTTGCGAACTGAGTGAGCACCGGTCCGGGAACTCACTGAGGAAGTTGAAAGATTTATGCTTTGTTTATGTACGGGATCATCATCATCGATCCGGTGACGACGACGACGAAGACTGTGTAGTAAGTTGAGTTGAGAAAAACTGTTTTTTTTTTCTTTTCTCTCGTTGGTATAGGTGAGCCTTGGTTTGTTGGTGTTGGTGGTTGTTGTTGGGAGGGTGGACGCGGTGCCGGTGCCTACGCGGAATTTTTATTTATGGATACCCTAATAGATTCTGGTTGTATTTTGCATGTGATGTTACTATATCTATTTTATTTATTGTGAGAAAACGCGTTCTTCGATGACGACATTAGTTTATGAATAATTTATTTCTAGACTGTTGTAGGTGTTTTGAAGAGGGAATTCAGTGCTTTATTGTGCTAGGTTTGGTTTGATTGATGGGTTGGGAGCTCGAAAAAACAGGAATCAATACAACTACAGCTACTAGGTTTCATGCAAACACGTTTCAACAACTTTTGTGTAGACGTCGCAGGCATAACTCATTCTGACATGGATCCATCATTTACACATTTCTGCACTCTGCCCAGCCTACCCACGGGTTGGATTCTATTCGCCAGTCAGCCACTCAGTGGCAGCTGCAATCTCACCCAGTGTTCCCTTATTAGATAGATCCTCATAGCACAAGTACTCACACTGTCGTACTACGTACATACAGACGAGGTGGGTTCGGGTACGACCCTTTCCTCCCATCATTCATTTCGCCATTCGTCCATCACACTTTTTACATTTCATTTAGCTGCACATCAATCAAAATGCTCAGTTTCTTCCCCTACTTTTGCCAACAGCCTCGACGACGACGTTGTCGCTGAGGCTGATGTAGCATAAAATATTTGCTTGCTCTTTTCCTCCAAATCCCACCAGAAGGACAAAACGAGAGAATCGCCGCTGGAGATATATGGATGTATGAGAAGCGTACTCCGTTGAAGCGTTTCCTGAGCGAACGTCCATTTTGCCGAAGTAAAACCAAAAAAAAAAAAAAACTGCGATTCGGTTCATAGTTACTCTTTGGTGGGAGTCTACGGTCTCCACCTTGACGAGGATACATAGCAATTGTCTTAGCATCAGATATGCCGTTTAATGGTTAATAATGATGTTGGAAGAAAGATCAAATCTCTCTTTCTTCGCACGACGCACAACGCCGGACGGACACTCCCAGCAGGTAGAAACACTTGCGTAAGAAATCGCCTTATCTCGGTCGGCAGATGCCGAAATTCTGGTAAAATTGAGCCGTTCACCATTTTTACCTGCAAAGAAAACAAAAGAAAAAAACACAGGTTAGTCGGATACATCAGACGATTCACAGGGCTATCTTTAAACAATGTAATTTGCTCGAATTGAGCTGTACGAAATTTCCCAGCGGCCATATCCCGTCCCGTCAACTCAAAATTCGAAATGATTTTCCAATATATCTTGGCAACGATGCGATTTACACCCGGAAAATGCCAAACCCCTACACAGTTTCCCCCATCGGCTGAAGTGCAGTTTGGGACAATGCAAACAAGGACATGGACGCGCTGCTGCTGGACGCTGAACAAATATCAAAATGTATAAATCAATTTACAACGCGTTCCGTGTCCGCGCCCGTGTGCAGCACACCACCACTAACATTGAGTGTCCAAAACGAACATTTTAATTTATTGTTATCATAATCGTTATGCACGAGTGCTGCCGCCGCGGGCCAACGACTGTAAGCTGCTGTGACAAATTACTCGAGTTGTTTATAAAACTGCAAAATCAAAGTAATATTCGTCACCAGTGAAACACGTCTGTAAAAAATATTTTTTGGTGTGAGATTTTAAATTTATGAGATTTCTAGCACCACCATTATCCCAGAAAACTGGTTTCATACTGGCTTTTGAGTGCTCATAGTTACTTCCCATGGTTTCGGATATGCTGGTTCGGGGAACGCTTTGAAGGACAATAACTGTCAGCGCCGAAAAGGGATCTTAAATAAGTCATCGCGAACGGAATAATGTACGCACCCCATTAAGGCAGTTGAATTGTGGTAACCAGAAAAAAGCTAGTTTGTAAGTTTTGTACCATAATTCGCGGAAATTTAAACTCAATTCTGGCAACCATATCCTATAATCTGAACAAAAAAAAGTCTTCTCAATCTTCAAGAGGGGAGTTTTCTTTGTATCTGTGCGAAACCCTTTTTTTCTCTCCAACCAGCCAGCCTTCGGCTGGTTCTGCTGAGTCGTCAGTTCGGAAAGCAATTCATCATTCAATGGATATTACCACGTTCCGAGCGGGCTCTATAATTTTCCATATTTTATCAAAATCAAACGTCGCGCGTATGTTTATACTTTTTTTTCTCTATCTTGCAGACTTTCCAGGAATCGCATTAGAGTGAGAACTTGGTGGATGTTGTTGGCAATGTTGTCCCATGTTACTATTTGAAATTTTGTTGATATTTATTCTTTAAAAATAATTTTCTTTGAAAAAAAAATCCCCACTTCTGCAACTAAGTCGAGTCTTAAAAGGCGATCGACGGTTGACTTTTAACATTTTCCGTCACATTCGCTGCCGTTGAAGGATACGATCAGCTTGGTTCACATCTACACCGTGTGGAGGCCACTTTTCAGCTTGCATCGTGTCAGCCATTAAACATGTATCCGCTTATTGCCAACTAATAGTTCAACAAAGCAACAATAAATCAATAAAGTTGAACGTTTTATTACATTATAATTATTGCCCTGTGGCCTGTTATTTTTTTCTCCAACGTAGCATTAAAATCGCTGTAGAGTCGCTGGCTGGCAGCATACAAAAACGATAGGACGTGAATGTTTGTTCCTCTTTGTACACAGTGCAAAATGTAACGATTCCCTGCCTTAAGATTCCTGCAATGGTGAGATTTCCCAAAATCTGAACAACTGTTCGGGGTATCCGCCCACTAGCGTTGAACATGTTCTTTGTAAAATTGAGTTTTCTCCCTAACGAACAATTCGAAAAATACTTCCGTCTAATTCGCTTCGGTTACTTCAGAATCGGTCGTTGCTTCTCTAATGAAGGGCAACTCTGAAATCGGTTGCAGTTTCATCATGGAGGGTGAAAATCTCAAACCAAAGGCCGAAAGAGAAAGTTCGTGAACGCACAAAAGAGGGATGCTGAGATCATCAATCAACCTTGCATTGGTTGTTGGGTTCCATCCTTGATTTTTTTTTATTTAGATACTTTTTTGTAATTAAATTTCACAATGTTATTTGCATTTTTAAAGCATCATTAGCAGCTGATTGTAGCAAACTTTTGTTGGAAACGCATGCCAGTCAATCATTAAACTATTGCATTAGCTTACAAAAACTGAGACCACAACAAAAGTGGCTGGAAAACAGCACTGAATGCAACACATAAATCATTAAACAAGATGAAAAGGATAGGCGCAAATTTGCTGAAATCTGCCCGCCGTGAACACATGGCAACAACCGTGACAGAAAAATGAAATAATATGAACGCCAAAAAGAGCCGAGGCGAGTTCGACAATGCCCGTGACATATTATGCTGACGCAGTGTGTATGATTCGTAATGAGAGACGGGTTTCGAAATAACCTAGCCCATTGCAGTGGGGAAAATGGTGAAAAACGATCAATAAAAAATAATTGCAAAAAATTCGATTGACAAAACTGCACAACCCACACAGAGAGAGAGAGAGAGAGAGAGAGAGAGAGAGAGAGAGAGACCTGGGGGAAAGTAATGAACCCCGATCATCAGTTCTTTTTTTTCGGGGAAGGGTGTATCTGGTGCAGCGTGGCGAAATCGAAAAGGGCTGATTAATCGAAATTTTTAGTTCAATTCGCACGTGCCAAACGGCTTTTCGGTTTGCGATACAAGCGTAAAATTAAATGCATTTCATGGTCTAGTTTGGAGTTGTGGTTCAGGGTATCTGTTAAATTGGTTTGGTACTGCAAATTTGCTTGTAGATTGCAATTTTGAGCTTGTTTTTAGAATATTGTACTACATTAGAATACTACATCTCTTGGCATGCCAACTGAACTGTTCGTTGCTGTAAACATAATTAAAATATTCGAGCACAGAGGCATCAATATGTTATGTTATTACTAAACGAATATTTACATTTTATATTTTTTTCGCTCTCCTGGATATTTCAAAATTTTGTTGAAAATATTGAAGAGATCATATAGTTGTGATCGTTATATTACAACTATATGAAACACATGTGCATTTTTGGCTAAATTGAGTCTTCTTAAATGCCATTTCAGACAGCATTCAATTCCTCACATTTTTACCATCACAAATCCCCAAAATTCGATTCCGATTATATGATATATGCATTAACAACCTTAAAAACTAACCTGGTCCATCTTTGTGGTTGATGCCTTCTTCACACATTATCAAAAATGGGTCACACAAAAGATCCTAAAATAATTGACACATGATTGGAACAGGATTGGAAGGTTATGCTGCGAATGCCAGATATTTCACTTTATGCCCATTAGGGT
This sequence comes from Culex pipiens pallens, assembly GCF_016801865.2. Classification (NCBI taxonomy): domain Eukaryota; kingdom Metazoa; phylum Arthropoda; class Insecta; order Diptera; family Culicidae; genus Culex; species Culex pipiens. The sequence goes on along the minus strand of NC_068937.1, from coordinate 139,096,794 downwards.
GCCCAGAATATTAGACTTTTTTTCAAAACCTCGCTCAACAAGCTGAATATTGTTCCTTGACCTATTTCAGGACTCTGGGCCAAATATGAGCAAAATCGGTCATCATTTACCCATTGATACTCGGAGTTGAAGTTTGTATGGGAAAAATCGAAAAAATGTATGGAAAACTCAAGTTTATTACGGTTTGGTCTGCACGGTGCGCTACTTCCATCCAAATATTCTCAAAAGTGAGATTCTTATTGGAAATTTAATGCTCTACAACTTTGTAGAGCATACCAAAGCTGTAAAACTCGATCCTGAAAAGTTATTAGCGATTTAAAAAAGTCATTTTTGTATGAAAAACATTTTTTTCACTAACTTTAGGCTCGGGTATCAATGGGTTAAGCTCAACCAATTTCGCTCAAAATTTACACAGATGCTTAAAATAACCCAAGAAACCGTTTTCCGCTTGTGGAGCAGGGGGTCATTTTTTCTGGGCACCCTAATGCCCATCCATATTGATAAGTTCCAATATGGATATGAACATAGTTTCCATAGATGTAAGTGAGATTCAGCTTCAAAAAAGTACATAAATATCATTAAAGTGGCCATAAATTAAGTCTAAAAGTTTGAAGTTGCCGGATCTTCAAAATGTCAGACTCGTTTGGAAGATCTTTTGATTACCTATCCAACGATATGTCGGATGATAGTTCCGGACATACTTTTCATAAACAAAGTGAGATCCAGCTTCAAAAATGTACATATTTTTACTTAAGTGGTCATAACTTGAGACAAGGTTGCCAGATCTTCAATCTTTTAGAGTCGTTTGGAAAGTCTTTCGATTATCAATCCAATGATATGTTGGGTGATTGATCCGGACAAAATTTTCATATATAAAAGTGAGATCAGGTTAAAAAATGTATATAAAGCGATCATGAATTGAGATAGGGTTGCCAGAACTTCAAACTTTTAGACTCGCAATCCAATGATATGTCGAATATTTGTGAAGGAACAGACACTAGAAGATCCCCAGAACCACGTGCAATTTGACTTTTTTTCCAATATGTTTTTTAGAAAAGAGGATTAGACCTAGATCATACGAAAACTTCCTTAATTTAAACTCAATTGAATTTCGATACAAAAAATTCTTGAAAAAAAAATCTAATTAAAAAAAATCACGCTTAAGCATCATCAATCTAATTGTTTTAACAAATAAAAAAAGCGAAGGTCCACCATTGGGAACATCGTAGAGCTCACATGTCCATTACATTTCAACCTAATGGTGGTCGATATCGTCCAGGGACGATTTGATCCGATTGCATATTGTGTGCGTTGTACATAGAGGTAGAGGATTCCCACCGAGCTGCACCCTGGTTGCAACCGGATCGGAGGGGGAGAGTTTGCGTTGATCACTTTCACCACCGCCGCCAGATCTATAGCGAGGGGTTGGGATGCGTTGTATTGAAATCGCTTTATTTAACACCGTCATCGCGTGGACAGGGACGGACTGTGCCGGTGGTGGTGGTGGCGGTTGTCAATATCAGCGAAATAGAATGAAATAATGTTCAAACACCCTCCAGGGCCAGAACTGCCGGCTGCCGCTACCGGGCAGGGGCCCTAGATTCATCTAAGCGACCATGTATCATAGACTGACGGTGACAACAATAACGACAAACGCATCCAGCTCGAAACGGTGCGCTATAGGCGGTATTAACAGAGGGCTGCTGCTGGCCGTATACTGACGACTGGCACGACGATGGAACAATGCAAAAATCGTATGTAATATCCTGCTGGAAAGGAGATAAATTGAATTTCGATTCAATTTCATTGATGAAATCTATATTTCCCTGTGCGAACAGCTCGTGAACATGGTACCGGGATTGAGATGGAGTTTGAGAGTGGTTGTGAGAATGTGATGTTACAGGGAAGGGCAGCATACATGAAATTACTGATGTTTTTAGTTTTTCATGAAGTTTTACTTAAATATTACTATCCAGTTCACATCTCTTAATTTTGATTTTTTTTGTGAGTTGTTTTCTTGTAATTTCTTGTAATCAGTATTAAAAATATCTAATTCCGGATATACCAAAATGATATAAATTTTTTGAGACACCAAACACCTTCATTAAATCCCCTTCATGGAGGCACCTCTGTTGTATATGCAGCGAGCCCAATTCTTACTGATCGTGAAGAGAGGTTTCTATAATTTGCAAATTAACAAGTTTAAAAAGTCCACAATTTAGTCGAAACTCGCTAGGGTGGTGCCCCCACCGCAATGCTCTCATAATCGCTGTGACAACCACCACCGGACCATCTGCGCAATTGAAGCAAATTGATTACTTAACAACACTTGCGAAGGCCGTTCCGTTGCCAGGCTGGTTGGTGCAGTTAAGTAAGCTACGTCCACCAACTCTGCAGCTACCTCCCCCCCTCCAACGGGTCGACCTCAGTGTGTTTGCTCGCGCAGGGGAAAATTCTCACAATAAATTTAATTTTCTTGTACTCCTCACCCTGTTCGCGTGAGCGAGCCTGTTTCCAATTTATTCTCGACATACGTCACTATGTCCAGCCGAAAGGTACCGAGAGAAAAGTGAGTCTTCGTTTTGCGAGGTTTGCTGGCTGGCTTTTCTTTTTTGTTTCGTTCAATTTTCTGTACCACGAGGTGGCTTCTCTCCCAGCTACGCCGCCCGGTGCAGTTGCATATTTCAACTGTTTGTGGGGAAGTTTTTTTTTTGTTGTGCTGGTGGGAGCCCGTAAGCATTATTATGTGCGGTATTTCAGCTGGTTAAATTGTCGTCATTTCAAAATGAAAAATATGCTGCGAGCTGTAACAAGCACTCTGGTGGGGTCAATAGTTTGATGAGCGAGGGAGATAGTGCGATGTTAGTTGAAAAGGGGATTTTTGGGTTAGACATCTGTTTTGAAGTTGATATCTTTACAACAAATTTCATCCTACAAGGAGAGAATGGTCAAGTTAAATTCGAACCATCGACCCGACAACTCTACCAACTCGACATTTTTAGTAAACGCTTTAGTTTCGTCAAGGTATGATAGATTTGGGCTCCCTGAACACGCCCCAATCGACAGAATTGATTTTTAGTTAATTTCCTGTCCATAAACAAAATTGTATATTTCGGGTATAAATGGTACACCCAGAACTGGGCATCGGCATACGAGAGGATAAAGAGCACGATTCGGTAGTAAAATGGTACTGTGTATGGACGGAGAGGATAAATCCCGAAATTACCGAGAGTACATTACTCATGTGTTCATCTTCAAAAAAAGTTCATCTATCAAAAAAAAAAGTACCGGTACCGAGACTCGAACCCAAGACCTTCGGCATATTGAACCGTGCCTTTGCCGTATGGGCCACCATGGTTCGATGACTAAGTGGCGGTCATTTGTCCATATAAGCCACTCAATAGGATGAACTGTTCCAATGAACGAATGAACACGCGAGAGGACTATAATCTCGCGAAATAGCACTTTCCTCACATTTCTTTTCGTGAGGACTATCCCCTCGTTCTTTAACTTTGGGTGTATGGAGTCATCTTAACCAACCAAGCGCACCCCCTCATTTTTGATACCCCCATAGATAAACGTGGGTGCGCATGGTTGCTTACATACAATTTATATCTAACATTTACAATTTTATTTATTGGCAAGGCATTCGCTAAAATTCAATTCTGTCGATTGGATCGTGCTCAGCGAGTTTAAATCTATCATACCGTGACAAAACTGAAGCGTTTACTGACATAAACTTGAAAAGTGTCGAGTTGTGAGTTTGGATCGACTAAAACTCTGTAAACCAAATTTCTGTATAGTAAATTTTATTAAGATTTTGGTCAAAACCAGGTCCTCCGTGTAGTGTAGTGTAGTTACCCAAATAGCAATTTAAACATAGCTTTTTATTTTTTTGTTGAAGCAATTGGCTGCACAAGCGTTTTTATACGTTAATTATTGAACAAGTGTCATACAATTTGGTCAATTGTTCTCATTTTGATCAAAAAACCATTGTTCAACATGAATGTGTAACACAAATGCCAAATCTAGCAACAGATTACGAATAGTTCATTTTGAAGTTTATTCTGACTCAAATGGAACATGCTTGTAGAACTCGAAGAGCAAAATGACATTTGCAGACATGATGTTCCATTTCAGTTTGCTAAACATGATAACATAGTAGAATTGACCTCTGGCTTCGGATGGGATTTCGCGTAAACAAGTTGTTTATGTGTAGTTAGCGTTCGTGCTTTAAAAACCGAGCAAGAACATGTTGACAAAACAAGCACAGATAGTTCTAAAAATAGAAACAGCTTATGTTCAAGAGAAAACTGTTAGTGAACTTGGTAAAACCTAGATGACCGCAGACTTCTTATTGACGTTTAGGCCTGCTCATCCAACATAACCCCTCGTGGAAAGAAGCAGACGCGCGCCCGGACTTGCAGCACCGGGAACCAGCAGCAGCAGCAGAGTTAATTAGCACTCAAACATAATTGAAAAAAAAAAATCCCTAAAGACATAATTAGGAAATTTAATGATTTTTTATGGTTGATATTTTTTTATTATCCATCATTCATATTATTATCATTCATAAATGGCGTATCCCTGTCCAAACTAATAAATTACAAAAAACTAGTAGTTAAATTATCGTAAAGCGACATTACTCACAAATAAAGGATTAAATTAAGAAAAAAAAAACTTTTGAGCGAACACCTTGAACGTATTTTATGAAAAGCCTGTTTAACATTCTTGTCTGCCACGATATGTTCTTGAACGGTTATAAAAATGTTTGCCTAACTTCCTCCTGAATCTTAAAGGCAGAATGTTGTTAAACGGTTCTAACGACGTTATCCAACCCGGTTCAGAATCTAATAGTCAAGAGTTCTTATGACATGTTCAACAAACGTTCTCTATGCAAGTACGACGTGCGCTGGTAAAACTTAATTAAACCACGCACATTTCTAACAGGTTAAGAGATGTTCAACAACGGAAAAACGTGCGCTTTTTTCAGCGTTCAAGAGTTCTCAGGGACGTTGGGAAAACATAGTAAATCAGTTCAACAACAAGTTCGGAAATCTTTTGGCGAACAAAGTGTGCTACTTGGGTATTATGAAAATTGCCAAAACTCCACACCTGAGCGCACTTCCAAAATTGTCAGAAACATTGCACGTTACTAGAAAACGCAATTGCATTACTGTTGATTTACCTGTGCGATGCTTCTGACAGTTCGATTTGGTGTGTACAACGGGCACAAACTATTTTCCCATGAGTTTCCAATTTTTCCAATTTTTTGTTCGTTCTCTAGTTGGGTGGGTGGGGGTGTTCGTTGGCCAGCCAGCTAGCCAGGGCACATCGGTGCCCATACTTCTAGAAAAAGTGATATCACGTAATGCTCGCAGAAAGCCGACTGGCGAAAGTTAGCTGCTGCTGCAGGAAAAAAAAAAAAAAAAGGGAAACCCGTCCTGATAGGGAGAACAAGTATAACCCCTTGGTGAAGCGACCAGCGGGGGCTCATAGTCGCGACGACTGCTGGTGAAAATGTAATGGAATCCAGGAAGCAGCACATAGATGCAGCAAGATCGCAAAAACAGCCAACCTGACCGTGCACTTTGTTTATCCTGAGAGCCATAAATCAAATGCATCAGCCCTGGTTTTAGACCACGCCTGACAACTATTCAAATAGTGTTTTTGAGTAAGGGGTGATATGTGTGGGTGGTTGTTAATATGAATTATTACGGGCAGGTTCCGAGTTTTTCACGTTTGCTCATCCTGTGTGTCGGTGGCCTTTGGCGTCTGGGGAGCTGTCGCTTTTCTGTTAACTTCGGGAGAAATTCCTTTGAGAAATTTCTGGACAGGATGCACGATCAAACTGTGACTTCCTGTAGGGTAGCAGCGCCGGGGCGACTGGCCTTTCCGGTTATGCCGAGACCGAGAGTGATCCCAACGTTTTATCTTCATTCACTCGTTGAACGAAGGATGGACGACCGGGAGTGTGCTCTTCTACGGAGGATACGATGTAATCTCTTAATGCACCTCTCACGTCGCCTGGTGGCGAGGACGCCAAAACAAAACTGTCATATTTTATCCGTTCCAGGAGATGATTCATGAATTCCTATATCCTTCCGGCGAGAATTATTTATTTATAATGTGTAAACGCACTGCCAGGCGCCAGATATGGAGAGTGTGATAGAGAATGAACGTGAAACCGTTTATATCGTCATTATCCTTGTCGCACTCTCTACTCTGCTCTGCGGTAGCCTCAGCATCATCGTCAGGATTCGCCCAGCACTTCCGCAGCAGCTATCCTGCTGAGAGTGCTCTCGTTTGGACCGTCTGCACTGGGCAAACAATGAACTCATTCCGTGGCTTTGGTGGCATCTTGTGGACGGACTGAATTACATTGCAATATCAATGGAATGCCCTGGAAACATCCGAGATTTCATCGCACCTAATCTCGGCCCATAATATTCAAATACTTTTGCAAATATTTAGGCCACCATGAGGCCTCAGACAGACAACGTGGCCTGTTGAAGAGGTAGGTAACCAATAACGGCCGATCCACTATGGGGTTTCAGGCGGCCATAAATCGAAAAACCGACATACTCTAATTATTTTTTTGGTATTTTTTTTTCGAAAATAAACATTCTAACTAAGAAAAATCCGGAGTTTGAAAGTTGTAGGATCAAAATTCACTGAATTGCAGACCTTCAAAGGCGAAAATGGTAAGAAAAAACATGTTTTTTGACAAAAAAAATGATTATTTTTCATAGTTGTACTGTGTAGCTGTTTATGTATTTTTTCCTGCATCATTATATATATTCAGAAAGGTAATTGATTCAACTTTTCAATAACATTTTTCAAAACACACTTTTACACGCTAAAAAAAAATAATAAAAATCAAAAAAGATGGATTATTATTCAAAATTTAGTTTTTTTCAACTTTGTTAATGGAGTACTTTTTTTGTGTGCATTTGTGCGATCTGAAAATTTTGCAGCCTAAAATTTGAACCATGTCCTAACTTGTCTCTAAATTTCAAAGTGCACTTATGTGCACTTTTTGAGTTATGCCATTTTGAATATTTTGATTCAAGCAGGAAAATTAATGATTTCGCGTATACGCTTGGTTAAAAGCATATTATTTTACCTGCAGAGGAAGAAATAATGTACCTACTATGCATGTTTTGAAATTGATTTGATATTCATGACTTTGTTGGTACTTAGGTACGTTTATTAAAATTAGAAATTCATTCAAAGAGAGGTGGATTTTAACTCAAGAAGAAGGGGAGGGAGATTGAACGTAAATCAGAAACTTTAACATAGCATAAACCGCCATTCCGTGCATCAAATAGACAGAGCAAGAATATTAAAATTCACCACTTTAATGCATGTGGCCTCAAATATATGAAAAAATCGAAAATTAAACTTTTTTTTGGAAAAATATCAAAATTCATTTGTTTTCATTATACTAAGTACAAACAACACAAAAAAGTCACAAAAAAGCAAAAAAATATTTTTGGCCGCTCGCTTATATGGAAATACCCCATGGTGCGATCCATGTTGAAAGCCACACAATGTGGAAAATAAAAAAAAACCGTTGGTTGGTTTGGACGACCCGGGGACCGGGAAGGCGAGGTGTGAAAGGGTGAGACATCGAAAAACTCCAAAAACCTTTCAAACCATGCTGTGTTTTGGCGAACGCGCGAACGACGAACGTTCGTTGAATTCTATGTGCTGCTCGGCGCGCTGTGTTTCTGTTGTTTCGTTAGACGTAGAGTCATGGTCCGTCGAATTTTGCTCGTTCGGATGGAGACGAAAAAACGCAAAACAGCATGAAAAAAACGACCGCCAAAAACGACACGAAAAAAAAAATATAATATGGAATCGAGAGAGACCCTCCGCTATTATTATGAAAAGTTTTTTTTCGAGTTGATATTTTTGTATATTCGCTTCGAAAACACACATCCGGCACTTTGCGAACATTGATCGAAACTTAATTTTCTAGGGACAAAATTAAACTTTTGTTTTCAAGAATAAAATTTTCGTTTCCTACCCCCAAGAAAACAGCTAATAATTTTGACGCAAAAAATCCGCAATTTTCTCCCACTGTCCCCCAGGCGCTCTTTACACAACAGCGATTTCCTGCTGCCAGGGCATTTTCGTCGTATCCACCCGATTCCAGAATCACACGTCGCTTCCTTTTACCGCATCGTCAACGGGAACGAACCGACCGACCACGGGCTGCGGGCTGGCAGGAAGACTGTGTGCTGGTTCTTGTACCACGGGGTTCCACTGCGGTGTGAGACAGTCAGCCAGCAGCGCACCAAACCGAGGGCGTCTTGCTGGCTTTCACCTCCGGACCCGAGTGTCCGGCGTGTTTCCGAGAAATATTTTTATTTAGTGCACTTTTCACTTCATATTTCTCCAATTCATTTTTCTCACCATCTGGTACGGAGCCTGCTCGTGATGCAATCTTTGTTGTAATTTTGACGGAACTTTACGTAATGGATGTGGAAATTTGAAAATACAATTTAACATAAACTCTTAGGTAAAGAAAGCGCCAAACAATATAATTACTTTTTTGAAAACACTTGATCGGAACGAAAAAGTCACAAACCGTGAAATTGATTTCCAGGAAATCTTTCAAAAAAGTTGCTATTCTTGAGGGGTGTTCAAGGTGGATAAATAAACTTTGTTCGTTGGACAGTACTGCGATAGCTGTCAACTCGTCACTGGAAAAGTTGATGAGTATGTTATATAATTCCGAAATGATACCTTCACTCCCGTGGCGTTATCGTGCACGGCTCTGCTTGATCCTTGTTGGAAAAGCTTTTCAAGACGTGTATCAAAACTTCACGACAGTGTGGAGAGCAAGAGCAGCGCCGGGGCACAAGTGGAGAGTGAAGAAGACTGTGTGTAGTGTGGAGTTCGGTTCTATACTTCTTCCTTCTAATGTCTGTAGGGGAGTCATAAATTATGTTCACGTCAAAAATTTTCTTAGGAACAAGTCGAAAGACGTTTCGAATAAGAGGGAAAAACGCCAGTTCGAACGATATGCCGAGAGAGGGTGTGGACTTGCGACGAGCAGAAAAATACATATCGGCATCGGAGGAGCGATGGATGTTGAAGAAGGATGAAAACTTTCGAGCGTTATGTGTGCTGCAGAATGAGGGCCGTATCTGCCTACGTGGAAGACGGCGAGGAGGGTTGTCTCCTTACTGGGGCCCCTCCAGTCGGGCAGGATTCGCAGTTTTGAGTGATTTTTTGGTCTCAAAATCAGTTTATTGTATTCATGGGGTGCCAAGTACGGAGGGTCTGTTCTATACATTCTAGTCCCTCATAACTTCGTACATCACTTCAAACACGTAAGTCTCAAAGTCATAAGCAACCTTAGCTTCCTTACTCTATTTTTCTTCAAATTTCAAATCAAATCAAGATCTTTCAAATGATATTAAGAAGAAAAAATTTCAATGAAATTTTGTAAATTTTAAATAACACATTTTGAATTTTTTGAAGTTGAGTAAACTCCCTGAACACGCTAAAATCAACCGAATTAAATTGTAGTAAATTCTCTGCCAATAAATAAAATTGTAAATTTCGGGTATAAATGCTTCGAAATCTTTTTGAGCTACCATGCGCACCTCCTTTTTCGCAACCCTTATAGATAAACGTGGGTACGCATGGCAGCTCAAGATGTTTCCATACCATTCATACCCGAAGTTTAAAATTTGGTTTATTGGAGAGGAATTCACTGAAATTCAATTCTGTCGATTGGAGCATGTTCAGGGAGTCCAAATCTATCATACCTTCGAGGAAATGGAAACGTTTACTGACATAAAAAAAAACTTTGTGATAAATTTCTTAGAACAGACCACTTCCCGAAAAAGGAAAAAAACGGTTCACTACCAGAATCAAGTAGGATTTCCACAACTGCCGCCCATGATGGGGGGAGATAATTTTTCAACCTTTTGAACCCGTTGTAACCTAAAATTACTTCATGCGCTGCCCCAAGCCAAAAGAGGTGTACTTTTTTTTCGTAACTTCACCCGTTGGTTCTGTGCTACATGAGGGCGACTGACTCTTTTAGCGAGCATTTATCTTAATCAGGTTGCCTGCTTTTTCTTACTGCTGCTCAAACTGTTTGCGAGCGCCGGAAAAGAAGAAAAGTTTTTATTCTCGACGCCGCCTTGAAACTTGACGCCTTTTGGCAGAAAAGTGGAGGGTTGAGGGAGGAAAAATGCAATGCACACCTTCGAATTGCGCACCACCTTTCCCGAGCTAGCTGAGCCACAAGGGTTGTGCAAAAGTGGGAGATCTTGACTCGACGCGGGGAAGAAAATGTGGGAAGTACCACCATAAAAGTTAAGACATCCTAATGTGATTTATGCTTGCAACACTTCAATCCTGGCTCAGAAAGTGTGTGTGAGTGAGTGCACTTACTGATTCGTAAAAACTGTCGAGGGTGGAAAGCTGATGCTGGGGCGGATATCGATTGCAGATTACGGTGCAATAGTTTCCAGAAAAGCTGGATGCATTGCGAGAACAAGATTCGGATTCGCAAGAATGTGTCTGCTGCGCTATATTGGATTTTGTTTTAAATTATTATCGATACACTTTTTTGCTGTTGTTCGAGGGCCGGGTGTAAGCATCTGAATAATGTGAGAAAATTCGACGGGTGTTTTTATTTAAATTAAACGTCAGTTGAATGAAAAAGATTTCTCGTATTCGCACAACACATATTGGCTTGCATTGATACCTTGGCGTTCTCGATAGCATCTGCGAAAAACGTGACTGGAATGTAATTTATCAATATTTTACCTCCTTCTTTTTTTCGTCCCGACTTCTTGGTGATACGCTTTTCTGTTTACTTTTCGGATATATACCTTATGTGAATGCTTTCTTCAAATCAGCACCGGGTTTGGAACACCTTACAACTCTCTTTCTCGCAACCCTGGTCGTATGGAAATAAATATAAATATCCAGCACTACTCTGCAAATCTTCCGATTCCTTTGCCCCGTCGAACGGTTCGATTTGCTTACAGGTCTTCCCCGCTTCTTCGTGTATTCAACTTTTCTTTTTCACTCCTTTGTTGGCTTCTCATGAATATTTATTTGTGAAACAGTTTAAATCAAATAAACACTTGCACTGATTGCAAACGAAATTGAAGACCAATATCAATCAAATTAGCAAGTGGTTGAATTTATTGCTGTGACATACAATGTGCCCCCATGTGCTTACCATGGCCCAAAGTCATTACATAAAATCGGCAAGGTCACTCACGTTGGAGAAAGTATGCTAATTTCTCGCTCGTCATAAATTGCTGACCTTGTTTAAACGATGGACCCTGGTGACAAATTGATGTGTTCACACTAGGAAAAAAAAACGAAGAAAGTTTTTTTTCCATTCTTGCGTCACACACAGGACGAAAATCAGGATAGCGTGAAGCTTGAAGTACGACGTGTCCTTGCGCTCAACGGAGGGCTTCAGCCATCAACGTTTTCCTTGGGCTTCTTCCAAGATTTTCGGGAATGTTTTGCTGTTTCCCGCAGCAGCAGCAGCAGCAGTGGTTTACATGTCACAAGGAGGCGACCATTTGAAAGAAACGTCCAAGGGATAGGAAAAAAAGAAGCAAAGTTGAATTTAATTAATTTTCTTTTCTGGGTGTTACGCTTTAATCTCGTCTTTCCTGCTTCTTTTGGGTATTTTTTTTTCTTGCTCGCCTTCCCGTTCGTTCCGGTGTTCTAATTCGATCGAAAAGCTTAAGTTTTAATGAATTAAATGGAACGGTTTTCGTTAGTCAACTTTTCCCGGTTGTCGTTCGTCGTAGTACGGACTCTGTGGTGGACACGGAAGCCCGACGAGAGAGAGAGCCGGGAACAACTTTTTGATTAAGCAAAGTGTTTTTCTCGGTAGTACTGACGAAACAGAAAAAAATGCTCTACAGCGAATAAAAGGAAGCATCCATTGAACGTCAAACATGTGTCAGCAGAAGCGAAATATATATATTTCGAAATTCCATTTTTGCCCGACTCGGTCCACCGGGTTGAAGTCCTCGGAGGGTTTCCTCGTGCTAGAATCGTCCCCGAGCATTACGTCGCGCGTGGATACAACCCAAAACACTGTGGGCCTGTATGAGTGATGTAGTCGGCGGCTTGGGATAAAAATTTCAATTAAAAATTAAAACGAATAAAACGGGGATGCCAGTCAAGTGCATTGTCGGTCTTGGGTCTTTCGCCTTGTCGGCGTGCCTGTCAGTTGGACATATTTTGGGTAGCGGGACTCCCATCGCCATCGCGCATCGGCTCAGATCGAGGTTCCCTAGAGCGTTGTGCTGTACAACCATCCTCGAGGAACGCTGCGGTACACTCCATATCTTACCGAATGTCGCACGAGGAACGCGCACAGATCCAAACATCAAACTCGAGAGCTCAAGAATAAAAGAAAAAAGCGAGAATACGGCAAAACTCAGCGAAGGCATGCGATTGTCGGAGATCAAAAACAATTTAGCGACAGCAGTTGTATACATGATATACTTTATAAGATACAACTATATAATCTCGCGCTCTTGATGCATCTCAGCTGCGATCATGGGCTTGTAGAAATTTGTTTCAACGCAAAAATAAAAATCAAAAAAATCAAGTTTCAATTTGCTGACACAAATCAGTTTCAACATATTTAAAATTAAATAATTAAAACTGCAAACAATTGGCACACCATCAGCAACTACGCCCATGGCTTTCAATTGTCGGTACAGCAAAAGGGTAAAAGGGTGGCCTGAAGATCAAATGGTCGCTAGAGAGAAACGGGATTACGAGATACACGATGTTCGGCTGAATATGATGATCAACCGCATATGCGATATTAAATTAAATATGCGCTGCAAAGCCGAAGGAAACGGAGAACTATCGAAGCTTAAAATTGTCCGTCGGAACTAATAACAACTCATTCATGAAGAAAATGAAATATACTTTAAAATAATTTGAGAAAAGAAAGATTTTTTCAGCACGAGTCGTACATTTATTTACCGAGTTGATAAAAATCAAGAGTGCTGAAAAAATCAAGTTTTGCAACGAGTTGCTTACAAAATTTTTCGCAATTCTGAAAAACGCTTTTCGAATGGAATTTTATGTCAAACATCCATATGGGTAATTCCCTACCAACTCACACGAAATCGGGAAAAGTTGCCCCGACCCCTCTTTGATTTGCGTGAAACTTTGTCCTAAGGGGTAACTTTTGTCCCTGATCACGAATCCGAGGTCCGTTTTTTGATATCTCGTGACGGAGGGGCGGTACGACCCCTTCAATTTTTGAACATGCGAAAAAAGAGGTGTTTGGTTTCCAAACTTTTTTTCGTAAAATCGCGATAACTCGTGATGTTTATAAGCAAACTACTTATGTTTATATATCAAAATTTTTGTAATTGTCTGCTCTACAACTTTGTAGAACATTGTTACACTCTAAAAAATAACCCTGCAAAGTTAGAAAAAACACAAAATTTTAAAATGAAAAATTTTGTTCTAAATGAAAAAATGACCCTTCTGGGTCAATGTAGATTCGTAAAGTACATTAAATTTCCCATAAAATAGTAACGGAAAATGGGAGAATTTTTAAAACTTTTTTAGTGTTTTTTTCGATGAAAAATACGTTTTTTCGGAATTCTGAGTACGCCATCAAATCGGTCGTCTAATTTTACATACAAGTCCCTTTGACACCAAATTTCTATCTCATCACCGTTTCAGGCTGCAAATTATTGAAAAACACCTCTTTTTTCGCATGTTCAAAAATGGAAGGGGTCGTACCGCCCCTCCGTCACGAGATATCAAAAAATGGACCTCGGATTCGTGATCAGGGACAAAAGTTACCCCTTAGGACAAAGTTTCACGCAAATCGAAGAGGGGTCGGGGCAACTGCTGTGTGAGTTGGCGGAGAATTACCCATACACAGAAAAAAAAATGATGGTAATATCCATCAGGAAATGGTGACAGATATTGTGGCAAAAAAAATGATTAATTTTACCCCAGAAAATGATGAATTTTCATCAGTTTTTGATGAATATTCATCAGGTTCACATTTTTACACATTTTTTATGTAATATTACTCAAAAACAGAGGTAATATTCAACCTACCAAATTTTCAACATTCCAAAATTCAACTTTTTTTTTTCTGTGTATGTTAAGTAAATTTACTGTTCAAAACAAAACAATATTGTAAAACAGTTTCACAGACGAATTGCAAAAATAATAATTTAGTATTCGTTATTGAAAATAGATACATCTAAACTTAATGAACTTCAATTTCAAAAATATAATTGTTCGTCATGCTCTGTACTAATTGGACTTCCCGAAGTTTTCTCAATTTACACAATATTGGTTCAATTCTATCCGAAAGAAAATAGTTCAAATTTTGGGACAAGTGCTAATGACTCAAGCGTCTCCATTGAATCTCACTGCCTTAAACCGAGTTGATGGAGGCGCTTGGTTTCTTAGGATGATTGCATGAATTTATACCCGAAATTTGAGCTATTTTTTTACGGAAACGACTTAAAAATTTACTTTGCCGATTTAAACAGCTTCGGGGAGCTCAACTTTGCTTCGCTTGGAGACAATGATTGTAGCGGATTGCATACTGGATTTCGTCATGTTAGTCGCATAGATGATGCGTTCAAGTTGCCTAAGAATTGACAAGTTAAAATAGAACCAACTCCATCTGGATCAGATTCTCCATGACCATGGCAACCGTCCATTGCGGCGGTGTCCATTTTGACAGCACACCAAGAGGATAGGGGATTTGAAAGACAGGAATTGATTTTTTCAACAGGATAAAGGAAATTCTCCACGGTATCCTCAAGTAAGTTTCGCTTGGAGTTGGACGGTTTTTTGGGAAGGTGATTGGTTTTAGGAGCAAATCACCTAATTTCTAAAGGGGAATGAGTTCAATTCAGCTTTGGGGAGCTCAGCGTATGACGAAAAATAAGTAATTATTGTATAAATTTCCTTTTGCAGATAGAACCTTTTGAAAAAGTACGCTGGCAACAATTGACAGGAAGACGTGAAGACAGCTCGACACTCTTTATCTAATTAGCTAATGACCTCGACAAGTCACTGGCCCCAACTTCCTGCTGGCACCTGTAGCATAAATTTTAAGCGACATGCTCTCTCAACATTGTCAGCGCAGAATGTTTCCCTTTCCGGGGAGCTATAGGTGTAAGCCCGCCGTTGACAGGTGACGAAACTGGTGGCATTTTCGCGAAACTATCGATAGTGAAGTTTGGCACAATTTTGCCGCCGCGACGCTTCGTATAATAATGCTATAAATTTTCCCCGAAAAGTGAGCTATTATTTTCCCACTTCCACGCCGTGGTACTATTTTGCATTTCAGCCGCGGCAGCAGCGTGTCCAAAAATGTTGTGCTTTTGTTTTACTTTTTTTCGGCAGCTCGCTGTTTTCAATTTGTTTTACAACTCGAGTCTCCTTTCGCTTGCTGTTTTTTCCACGGTACCGACCGCTTATTGAATGACCTTAATTATCACACCTTCCGTTCAGTTTTTTTTCTTTTCTCCCTGGGTAATTACCACCAGTGGAATATTTTAGCATAATTTTTTGACTTTTGTTGAGGCCTACCTTATTTTCTGTCAGCGCTGGGCACGGCTGTTGGAATGTGAAGAATCTAACAATCAGCCTTTGAAAGCAAACATTTTTATCTACAATTTTATCACTGTAGTACACCATTCTTCGCGAACTGTTTACGTTTTTCTGTTTCGTAGTTGTGAGCCATCGAAATCTCCTCATTTCGTTCGTGGCAGATGTTTTGAAACTGTGTCTGTAATTCACAGATTTTTGGACATTAAGTTTTTTTCTTTGTGTACACTAATTTGCTACTGGAAACCGTTGATTTTGTATGATTGGGCGAGTTTTTATCTTTGTCTTTTTTGAAGTTTATTTTGTCTACTCTTTTTGGATTGTTTCTTTGTTGAACAGATGACGAAACACTTCTACCGAAATTAGTTTAACGAAACAATTGTTTTCAAACACAAAGTTGAATCAAAACGTAATGCAGCACTTTCGAGCTCTAAGAACAAAACTTTCACTACACTTGAAGAAGCTCGGGAACGAATTTGGAAGCAAACTGAAAAATAATTTAAACGACTTCCGTGGCGTAACGTCCCGCAGTCAATTCCGGTTGTTTCTTCCTGTGCACTCGGTTAAGGATCTACATTTTCGGAAAAAGTAGCCAAACTTTTCTGCACGAAACACTACTGGCACCAGCAGAGAGCAGCAATTTTCCACCCGTCCCGAAAAGAACGACATCGAAAAGTGATGAAGACGAGAAAAAAGATACCCGATTTTCCCCGGGCCGTTTTCCACTATCCACACTGCTCGCTCTCGTTTTTCACGCCACCTCCGAAAAATGCTGAATATTGTTATATCTCGACTTTCTTTACATCGCCTTTCGCATTTCCAACTCCCTTGTGTAACTGGGTCCTGTTGTCTAGTGAGAGAGAGAGAACGAGCAAGCGAGAGAGCTACGAACTGCCTATTCTGTCGTCGTAGGGCAAAAATCCTCACGACCCTCAACGTGTATCACATCCTGCCGTGGGGAAGCTATTGTTTTAACTGATTTTCCCAAACTCCAGCAGAGTCTCGTCGCCGAGTTACATGTACGAAGAGTTACGACTAGCACCACTACCACCACGCAAGTCACCCATTCACAGGATTCTCATAAAGCATCGCCAAAAACCTGTTATCAAACGCTCTGTGTCGGAGATATGGAAGACCAGCAGCTTTTCCTCCCCCCGAAAAAGTGAAAGGCGCTTTTCTCACTGCTACTGCTCTCGGTCTCATTCAAATTCGATTCGACAAAATTTATAACCACGAGACGACGACACACACACTCTCATCGTGTTACAGCGCGAAAAATGATTTAGAGCGTCTGCGAGGAGGTTGCAGACTCCGGTGCGAGCACGAGCGACAGAGCGAGAAGGCAACAATAACAAACCATAAATCCTTGAGCCCGAGTGCGGTGAGAGGACTCTCTCGTTTCGCTCTCCGCTTTTCCAAACTCCAAAAGCAGGAAGCTGGGCATCATCATCAACGCTGCTGGCAAAAGCCTGTGGGGTCTTTCGATGACGATTTTCCGATAACGCCATCATCCTGAGCGAAAGGTTCATTTCCGTCTGTGCTGCTGCGAGTGGAAACTCTCGGAAAACTTGGATTCCGGCGTCATGCATTTCCTTTCGAGGCTCAACACCACCACCAGTAGCAACAACAACGGCTACCAACACAGAGACACGTGCATCTCCCGCACATACGGAGGACTCGGACTCGGACTCAGAGAAATGCTGATGATGTTGTTAACGAAAACAATGAATTACGGATGCTGCGCACATAAAGTTTTATTTTTTGCTGCTGCTGCTCCAGGGCTGCTGCCGAGCCGAGTTTTCCACTGTTGACAGGAAAAGCGAACCATGTACACACAAACAAGCGAAAACGAGAGACGGGGCATTACGGCTTTCCACGGAGATGATTTAGAATGTGTGTGATTTACCAACACACCAATGATAAAATTTCGCAGAGGTACATGCGGATGGGGGCTAGGCTGGTTCACAAATGAGTCATTCAATTGGTAAATCTGTACTGGGTAATTTGTGGGAATTCCAGGTCTTTGTAATGTTCGTTGCCATTTTGGTCATGTCTGTAACATAAACACCTACTTTGTCTGATCTAATCTAATTCAACCATAGCGCAGCCAATCTTTTGAAGGGATGAGAGTGCCTTAGATTACGTTAGATTACATTCGTATCTAACATCACAAACGTTAAAACGGCCAGGCCTACTGCGTGAGGATTACCACCGAGATGATTCGTTGAAGTGGTTTGAGTATTTCTGAATCTAAATCTACAATGAAATTGTTAAATTCTGAACCAGTCTAATGTGCACTAACAGAATTAGAAATGAGGTGTTTCTTTAAACAATGAAAATTCCTTATTGACTTCTGATGATATTCAATTATTTTTGTTTATTTAGAGACATATTCGAACCATCCAAGAATGTTGCGTCATCAGACAAACACACAGAAAGCATCAAAATGACATTTTCACCAACAAATTTTCACCGTGCACCAGACACACCACCAACTGAAAATGCCAGGAATGCCTTTGCCATATTCTATTATTTTGCTCTCATTCCAACGGTGGCAAAACGGGAACAACCAGTCCGTGCGAGGAGCGCCATAAATCATATCTTTTAAGTTCCATCCTTTTAACGGTATTGGACAGGATGGATGTAAACACAAGCCGGCGGTGGTGGTGGCCGGGGGTTGAGGCCCCGAGCGCCTTTGGTGACAGGAGCCTCGTGGTTCGAGGTAATTGATTTTTGTTACTGGCGTCTGTGTTGCTGGCCGAACAAAAGGGCTGGCGTTGGTCGCTATCGTGTGGAGATAGGACAACGACGATTGTTTGACGATTTCTGTTTGGTTTGAATTAGCTGATGGTCCACGCAGGACGCAGAAGAAAAAAACGCGCTGACAGAAATCTACCAAAATCAACGATCCATGTATTATTCATAGCTTTTCAGCATTTTTTTTCGTTGTTGCCTTAACGGACTGCGCCCAGTTGGACCTAAGTGAAACATCTCTTGACGAACTTTTTGTGGGGTTTTGTTCCACTGATGGATCGATATAGCCGTTGTATCACTCTAAGAAGACATTTATTGGATACATGTGCCTGATAAGCGAACTGAAACTGCAATTGGCTTTGTTTCGAAGAGTGTGAGAAAGACACATTTCTTCGTAGTTAATTTTTTTTATTGATTTTATCCATTTTAGTTTTTTTTTTCGAATCTTTTTCCCAAAAATTCTCTAGTTTCGAGCAGTGAAACAAAAAGATTGGAATTATCTTCAGGCGAGAAAATTTGCCGCCGTAATGTAATGTTTGCTATAGGGGGAAACTTCTCCTGCTGGTTGGTCGGTAGTGCCAAAACTTCGTCCTGAAAGTATCTTTCGCTAGGTTAGGATCTCCCTTTTCCGAGAGCGATTCAAGTGTCATGTTCTTCGGCGCAGCAGTAGCGGCCAAGCGGCTGGTTGTGAAGAATTTAAGTGGCCCGGAAAAGACTTTGGCAACTCTCTAACCCCCCGGTACAAGAGTGTGACGAGACACGAGAATGCGTTGGTGTTATAGGGATGAATATATGTAAAGTAGCAGTACATGAATAAATCATATTATGCAAAACAGGAATATGAACCAGTAATGAATAAAATGAAAAAGGGTTAAACGGAAATGCTTGAGATGGGAATATTTGAAGAAAGTATTAACACTTTTTTTTAAATCCTTAAAATCCAAATGAAGAAAAAAAAATAAGATCTAACGCCACAGTTTCGAATGTCAGTGTCAGGTGTTTTCAAATTTGACATGTTATATTTTCCTTGTCTTGTTTGTTAGTTGGCAAGCTTTCAATCCAACTGCTTTCCCGTCGCTTGGTGCGTGAGACGTTCATGACAGCAGCGGCGGAAACAAGGGTAGGCAGGGAGAAGAAACACATCCTTTTCATTTTCCAATACCCGACACTTTTGTTAGACAGCTCTCTTCCTCCCGTTTGCGCTCCGTTCGTTCGTTTTTCAGCCTGGAAAAACTCGCAGCTGGGAAAGAATTTCCACATTAGCCCCAGCTCGGAAATGGATCTTTGTTCGTATACTGAGGCGGGCCCGGTCCTGGTGAACGTGGAAGGCGAAGAAACGATACCAAACCGGAACAGAAGGTTGAGAACTGTAATACCTTACTCGTGTCTTTCAACTTTTCGTTCTGCGTTAGGTAGCTTCCTGGAACTGATGCCTTTCTTATCCTGAGAGCTTTTCGCTTTTCCAGAGTCTTTCTCGTTATTCGTTCCTCCCCTGACGACGGTCCAATGTTTTCTTTTATCCTTGGAGATCCCATCCCCCCCGTTGGGGGTAGATATTGGCGTAATCCGTTTGTTTTTTTCTTCAACTCTCCATCGGAGGATTTTCCCGCTCTCTTTTCCCGTAAAGCAATTGATGTAATAGAAGCGTTCAAGTTTTGACCCTAGAGTGCAGCGTGTGATGGGGGTATAGAGCACGGAGCACCAGGCTATAGCAGACGAGCGGGTGACAGGGCCTGGAACAAAGAATCCCTGCGCGAAAGACAAAAGCGATTTTCAAAGACAGCTCTCGGGAAGGGGGCACCATCGCCATCTCGTTGGGTCCTCGGTAAGTGACAGCGCACACAGCGGGTGACAGTTTTTGTAAATGTTGAATTTTCTGCTTTCCTTTCAACGTTGTAGCACACGACGCACTGTGAGATGCTCCGCTGGAGCAAGGGATTCAGACTTTTGGGTCTCGTTTGGGGCAATATTTGGTCTAAGAGTTTTTGGGTGAACTAACAAAAATTTCATAGAAATATTTTTTTCATCTCGAATTACGATAAGAAATTTAAATAAATAAATAACACCAGCTTAATTATTTTTCCGGTCTAAATTGGCGAGCTCAAGGTTAGAACGGCAAGAGTGCATGAATTACAGCTTGGCTTCTCAACTTTGTTTGCACGCGCTGTAGGAGTTTGGCTGGCAAACGGGGAAAAGATTTTCAACTCCTTGTAGCTGCCCCCGATCCACTCCAGAAGGGAGCCAATTTTCAGTTACGATAATATTCGCGCCTCGGTTGCCACCCCCCTCGAGAGTAACAGTAATGCCAAGAGAAGGCCCTTCATATTCAATATTATGAAAGTAAGAGTTTTCAGACAGAGAGTTCCTGCACTTGTATGCCTTGCTCCCCCCACTTAGTTGAATGTAAAAATATTCAATTTAATTTACAAAAGGTCCTGCAGTGATGCTCGCGACTCGCGGATGAACATGTTGCATCAAAAAATCGTTTAAAATTCTTCCCGTCGACCGTAAATCACGACTTTGGAGAGACGTCAAAAGGGGTGTATTGGCGAATCACTTCTCCCCGCATTGAAGCAATCTTATCTTCATTCCAGTTTCTATCACACCTTCGAAAAAAAAACTGTGTGTCTTCCCCGGCGAGTGCAGGTTATAAATTTCCCGAAAACCTTTTTTGCGCGGTCTCTTATTTATCATTAAAACTCAATGAACAAATTAATTCCTCACATTTTATTTTCCATTCATCATTCGGCAGAATCAGACTCATCGTCTGTTTTACATTTTCTCTGGTGCTGGCTGGCTGCCTGCCTCCCCCCTTGGCCCCACCAAGCATCGATTTGCCGACTGCGATTCAAGCAAAAGGTCGCGCAATCGAGTCAGACGGTTCGGCCTCCCACCACCACCGCCACCTCACTTTGCCATCAACCCCGGATTCTTCCCGGGGTCTTTCCCGGTGAGGCGGAGAAATCTGCAGCAAATAAAGGCAAGACAAGGAGAAACAAACATTTTTAAACAATTTAAAATCATTAATAATGTTGTTATGTTAATTTTATTGCATTTTTATTTCGTTTATCCATACTTCTGCTTTTTGTGGGTTATTCGCATAGTCGCTCCTCTTCAGCACTCAGTTTTGATTCATAGCCAGCGTCGTCACGAATGTGAGTGTGCACGTGCAGAGTAGTATATCCAGCGAGTTGCATTCCCGGGGTGAAGTGTTGCCAGTTTTGTCAAAAACCATTTCTGACCACTTTTTTCACTTCAATGCAAAAAAATCTAAGTTGACAAGGTAATGAAATCCTATATCATATCCTATTCCTTGTATGCTCTTTGCAAACAAAATAAAAATATTTTTCCTGATAATGTGTTTTTTAGCACAAGTTTGATTGAGAATTCTCATTCATTTAAATAAAACAAAGCAACACATTTTCCGACAATATCAAATGGCAACCAATTTGTGAAAAAATGGTTTGAAAGGAACCATCCATAAACTACGTGGACACTTTTTTGGATACTCCCCCCCCCCTCGTTCTTTTTTGTATGGAGCGTGGACAATCGCAAACTCCCCCTCCCCACTCCCTAAAGTGTCCACGTGGTTGGTCATTTTGGTCGTTTTAGTAATTTCAGTCTTTATGGCAATTTTGGTCGTTTTGACCGTTTTGATCGTTTTGGTCATATGAGTCGATTTGGTAATTTTAGTCGATTTGGTCATTTTTGTCGTTTTGGCCATTTTGGCTATTTGGGTAATTTTGGTCGTTTTGGCCATTTTTAATTATTCAGGCCATTTGTGCTTTTTTGATCGTTTTGACCATTTTATTCGTTTTGGTTATATTTATAGTTTTGGTAATTTTAGTCGTTTTGGTCATTTTAGTAATTTTGGACTTTTTAGCCTTTTTGTTAGTTTTGGCAATTTTGGACATTTTGGTCGTTTTGACCATTTTGGCATTTGTGCTATTTTGAACGTTTTGACCATTTGGATCGTTTTGATTATATTTATCGATTTGGTCATTTTAGTCGATTTGGTAATTTTAGTCATTTTGGCCATTTTTGACTTTTTAGCCTTTTTGTTAGTTTTGGCAATTTTGGTAATTGTGGTCTTTTTTACAATTTTGGTCGTTTTGATCATTTTGCCGTTTTGCCCATTTTGGTCGTTTTGATCATTTTGGTCGTTTTAAAAATTTTGGTCGTTTTGATCATTTTGGTCGTTTTGACCATTTTGGTCGTTTTGGTCATTTTGGTCGTTTTGGTCATTTCAGTCATTTTGGCTATTTGGGCAATTTCGGTCGTTTAGGCCATTTGTGCAATTTTGATTGTTTTGACCATTTTGATATCTTTGGTTATATTTATCGTTTTAGTCATTTTAGTCGATTTGGTCATTTTAGTCGTTTTGGTCATTTTGGACTTTTTAGCCTTTTTGTTAGTTTTGGCAATTTTGGTCATTATGGTTGTTTTACCATTTTGGTCGTTTTGACCATTTTGACCACTTGTGCTATATTGATCGTTTTGACCATTTTGATCGTTTTGGTTATTTTAGACGATTTGGTCATTTTTGGCGTTTTGGCCATTTTGGTCATTTTGGACTTTTTAGTCTTTTTGTTAGTTTTGGCAATTTAAGACATTTTGGTCATTTTGACCATTTTGGCCATTTGTGCTATTTTGATCGTTTTGACCATTCCGGCTGTCAATAATTTCACTTTTTCATGGCTTGCATAGACATTTTACTTTGCGAAACGAAGCTTTGAAGGGTGTTTGACATTAGTTTGTTTTTGTTTGCTGGACGTTGCCATGATTCTCTCCCATAACTGGGTATCAAAAAAAAAATATTTTCAATCGAGTCTTCATTTTGCATCGTTCTGTAAACTGATGATTCTTTTCCTCGACGGTCCCTTGGATATCGACAACCAGAGAGTCGACTGTATATTGATCGTTTTGACCATTTTGATCGTTTTAGTCGATTTGGTCATTTCAGTCGTTTTGGCCATTTTGGTCATTTTGGACTTTTTTGTTAGTTTTGGCAATTTTGGTCATTTTGGTTGTTTTGACCAATTTGGTCGTTTTGACCATTTTGCCGTTTTGAACATTTTGGTCGTTTAAGTCATTTCAGTCGTTTTGGTTATTTTAGTCGATTTGGTCATTTTAGTCGTTTTGGCCATTTTGGTCATTTTGGACTTTTTAGCCTTTTTGTTAGTTTTGGCAATTTTGGTCGTTTTGACCAATTTGGTCGTTTAGGTCATTTTGGTCGTTTTGGTCATTTTGGTCGTTTTGACAATTTTGGTCGTTTTGATCATTTTGGTCGTTTTGGTCATTTTGGTCGTTTTGATCAATTTGGTCGTTTAGGTCATTTTGGTCGTTTTGGTCATTTTGGTCGTTTTGACAATTTTGGTCGTTTTGATCATTTTGGTCGTTTTGACCATTTTGGTCGTTTTGGTCATTTTGGTCGTTTTGGTCATTTTGGACTTTTTAGCCTTTTTGTTAGTTTTGGCAATTTTGGTTATTTCGGTCGTTCTGACCATTTTACCCATTTTTGCTAGTTTGATCATTTGGGCTATTTTGGTCGTTTTAGCCGTTTTTGTCGATTTGACCAATTTGATCGTTATACCCAAGTAACATTTTTTTCCAGGAGTTCTACAAGAGCTCTTCAAGATAGCTACAGCATAGCAGTTTGGACCGCGGTAGGATAAAACTCTCTTCAAGTACTCTTCCAAACTCCTGAAGAAGTTTTGAAGAAAATTTTATCCTACCGCGGTCCAAACTGCTATGCTGTAGCTATCTTGAAGAGCTCTTGTAGAACTCCTGTAAAAAAAATGTTGCTTGGGTAGTCATTTCGTTCGTTTTTGCCATTAGGGTCGATTTGGTGATTTCGGTTGTTTTTTGCCATTTTGGTCGATTTGATCATTTTGGTCGTTTTGGCTTTTAGGTAATTTTGACCGTTTTGTTCAATTTGGTCGATTTTGTCATTCTGGTCGTTTTGGTTATTTCGGTCATTTTGGTCAGTTTGATCGTTCTGGCTATTTTGGTCATTTGGACGATCTGGTCTTGGAGATGAGTTCATTTGGTTGTTTTGTTCCTTCTGGCTTTATTTTTTTTGTAAATTTTTGATCGTTTTGGTTTTTTGATCAATTTTGTAATTTTGCCATTAAGTTCGTTTTGGCTTCTTTTTTTGTAATTTTGGTCGATTGGCCAATTTGGTCGTTTTATCAGTTTCAGTTGTTTTGGCCGATATATATTTTGAAAGTTAGGGTTTAATTGATAGATTTTACAGTCCAGACTCGATTATCCGAAGCCTCGATTATCCGAAGTTTCGATTATCCGAAGTTCGATTATCCGAAGGTTTGTATGGGACTTCGGATAACCAACCAACCAAGAACCAACAATTTTTTTTTGTTGTATTTTTTCATGTTTCGTATTTTTTCATAAAATTTGAGTACTACGACCCCATTTTAGTCAAATTTGAGTTGTTGATTGCCTATTAAAAAATAAAATTTTTTTTTTCTATATTGCATCACCGCCATTTTGGCCACCATCTTGGATTTTTTTGAATCATTTTAGCGTAGTTTAGGGGTCACACCTAAGATTGACAATCAAAATTTAGACATCGAAAAATTGTTTTTTTCTTGATTCGAAGTGAAATTTTTTCGAGGCCTTCGGAAAATCGAGTCTGGACTGTATTTTATATTTATATCTCCGATTCACCTCTGGTTGAGGAACAAAAGTTTTAAATAAAATTTGCAATTTCTAACTATTTTTTAAATACCTGCAATAACAAGATCTTGGAAATTTGATTTCAAGCAATGTCTGGTAAAATTGGTTGAAATTCACAAAAATTATTCAATTAAAATAGATATTACACGAATACATTTTAAATTGAATTTAATGAAAAAATGGATAAAATGGTTCTCGTTTAATAAAGTACTAAGGGTTTCAAGAGTGGTTGTGTAAAATTCAACTTTTGGATTCAATTTTTTTTATTTCCTGCTCTTTTTAGCAGTCCAACGCGTGTTTAAAAGTTTCTGAATATTTTATTGCTACCTAATTAACACTAATTTGCAAGAATAAGCGTGAGGTACCAAACACAAACAAACACACACACACTGTAATACTTGAGGCCATAGGTTACGGGAGAGCTCCTTTGCCATTAATCATTCTAAGAGGATAAAGCCATCGCATTGTCCTCTCCACTCTAAAGTCGGCCTAAATATGATAATTTGACCACCGGGAATAGGCCCGCGCTCGAGGAAAACCCCTTTTCGGAAAATGAAAATTATGAAGCAGGCCCCATTTAAATTCATCACTAATTCATTACGATTGCGGCGCTGGCTCGACTAGCAGCATAGAGCAGAGTTGAACACTGTTGATTGTGTCGTCTCGTGCCGACGGCTTTCCGCAATGCGCTTGAATCATTTCAACAGTTTCGCCAAAATGTTTGGATTTTGTTTGTCTGCTCAATCAATAACCGGGGCACGTTCCAACGGCGAAGGACGTCGTCGTCGTCTGCTGTGTAAGGAAGAAGCTCCCGGCCTGAAAATAGAGGTTATTTTCTTCAATTTGAAGCGTCAGTCAAGCGGAAGAGAAGTTGGGAAATTTAAATTAAAATTGAACTTGCGATCGTTATCAATAAATTAATAAATTTCAAACACATTTTCGCCGTTTTATCGCTTCGTTGCTTCACCACACTGCGATTGTTGTTAGCCGTTGTCGGAACCGTTCGCAAGGATATATCCTTTCTACGGGGTTGTGGTTGTGGCCCCCCTTCTATGTTTCGTTTCAAAGTTTCGCGGTAAACTTTCTTGCGCCCCCCAAAAACGCGCCAAGGAAGCTATCGGGGCAAGCCACAACTACAAATACGACCCCGCCGCCGCCGTCGTTCGAAACTGGAGAGAAAAACTTCTTACACGCCAGTTTTCCACAATCTCCACGGAGTTGTTTTTCATTTCCCACTTAGTTACTACACCAGATCCATCATTACTGCTCGCTGCCGCTCGTGGAAAACCAAATCCAACCCCGAGTACCGAGCGAGAGAGAGAACGAGAGGGATAGAGAGCGGTTGTCAGTTGGTGAGAGCGAGAGAGAGAAAACATACAGCGCTTACATATGAGCCGACCCCGAAGAGCATAGGCGATGATGATGATGGGTGGTAGATCAGGCGAAAGGACAAAGCCAGAAGAGAGAGGCCAAAAACAAAAAAAAACGAACGAACGAACATGGTATGATGGGAAGGCAATGGAAGCCCAAACACAGCCGTCGTCGTCTGCGGGCGCAGGCAGAAGAGAATGAGCGGAGCGGACAACCCAAACACACATATAGAGCAGTTTTCAATTTTTAGGGGAGCGGCCATTATTCATTTTTCAAAGTGCTGTTCGGTGTGAATTGCGTTTTGAAAGAACTAGCAGAAAGAAGCGACGGCAAGTTAGAAATGCCAACTTCGGTCAACGGGTTCGTCAGCGATGCAGCAGAGTTTTCCGAGGTCTCAAGAAGATTGGTCAGTTTGGGAGCCACATCATCATCATCATCCGAAATGGGGCCATTGAACTTGACATCGGGAGGAAATCATGAAGCTTCTGCCAGTAAGGAAAAACTGTGTCATTATTCCTTCCATTTCCCATTCCGTTTGCCAAAAGCGGGCCGGGGGGATACCCCCGATGGCAGCAGACGCTTTCGTTGTGTGCTTGTGCTCTGGTTTCCGAAAATTTATGGCCTTAGAAAGTCGTTACGTCAGAGAAGCACCAGCCAGCCAGACGGTGGCTCTCGGTTCTTTGGCTGGCTTCCGAGCAGCGCATTTTCGGTATTTTGGAATGCTGCACGGGAATCTCCGCTTTTTTGGCTGCGGAACTGAAGTCAACGTAAGAGCAGCATCATCCGAACCAGGCAGCAGCGAGAGGATTTTATGTTTTATTATATGCATGATTTTCCGGCGCTACAGTTTTCCCAGCTGAACTCCATGCGCGCTGTACCGGGTTCTGTGTCTGGGAAAAGCAGTAACAGGTGGTTGGAATTAAAATTGATTTATAGAATTATTTTCTTGTTGTTACCGCACCACGCTGATGATTCTGGGTCCCGAAGATTTAATGCCGCCGGGTCGGATAATCAGCTGAACACGTTCAACAGTCGTTGGCAGTCTTGCCGTAGGGCATGAATGTTCAACTTGTTGAATTTGCATGTTCAACTTGTTGAATTTGCATTATCAATATTGAATTCTGAAGGTTTTTATTTGTTATCTCTTTCTAAGTTTGATTTAGTTAAAAAAAATGCAGCCCTCTAACAAAGAGTGCAATTTGCAGGAAGGGTAAATTGTGAAATATCAAATTTCGGTTTAAATTAAAAACAGTACCTACATAATTTCTCGGGTTAGTTTTCAAATGGTCTTAAGCGCAATTTGTACGAACTACCAAAATCAAAAATGCTCTAAATTGTTCATTTGCAGGTCTGTTAAATGCTCTTTACTGAAAAAACTATGAAAATTTGATTTTTTTTAGAGAGAGAAAAAAAAACAAATTACAAATTAAATTGATTGCGTCAAATTTACCATAAGTAAGGCTACCAACTCTTGCTGAGCAAAAATTCGTACACTTTGCCGATATGACGCCATGGTACATATAACAAAAACTGCCAAGGAATTATTTAGATAAATTAAATTAAATAAACTTGAGAATTACTAAAATAAAACTATGTCGTTTTTAAAGCTAACAAATTTCACAAAATGCTATCAGAGTGCTTATGACTTGCACGTTTAAAAGTATTCATAAAATAAACCGTGATTTGAATCAAATCATTATGGTCTTCATTTTTTTGTAAAACGTTTAAAATTTTACGAAATGTCAAGTTTGCTTTTACGAATGATATCGTTCTCAGTGTTTTCACGAACACTTTTCCAGAGTTTTTTTTTATTGAAAATGTCCTGTAACATGTGAAACACAACAGTTTATAGGACTTTTAAAAAAACTTTAGATTTGTTAATTCAAATGTTCAAAGGTTTTCACAAGTTATAGAAGAAAGCCTTTGGATCTTTTAATGGATAAATATATTTAGTAAGGAATGACTAAAAGAACAATTCAAGCAAAACAATGTAAAAGGACCGAAGCCGAAGTGTAAACAAAGAGTCTATCCTGCTCACGTCAGTTGATGTTCACATTTGGAACGAGCAGGATAGACTCTTTGTTTACACTTCAGCTTCGGCCCTATTACAATGTTTAGCTAGAATTCTAAAGTGTTTTTTTAAAAGGTCCTATTTACATATGAAAGAAAAATAAATAAAATAAATAATCATGTTTGTGTTGAGAAAACCCGGAAAACTCTCCCTGTTTAAATCAAACTCACAGTTAAATTAAAATGTTTAAATATCAAAAGCTTTGACCAAATCAAAAAAGCAATTTAATGTTCAAAAATTGTTAAAATTCCATACAAATCCGTATTATGCGTGAAATTCCCTACAAAATTTCGGCCTGTTAAAAATACGCGAAGAGGGTCAAAAATCCGTAAGCTAAGGAAAAAATCCGTACAGTTGGTAGCCTTAACCATAAGTATGATTACCTTTAATATTCAACGGTGCACATCAACCAATGCTTTTGCACCCAGATGTTTGTTACAGACATTTTAGTATCTTCAAAACTACGGGAACTGTCGAGTTAATTTTTTCTCCATCCCATAGATTTACAACAAAATTTATCTATTTTTATAATCAAATTATTTCAGGATTGGATCCGTAAGTTCAACAATTTTGGAATATGAAGACAACAACTTCCTTGGTTGCTGTGTACCCTTGATTGTAAATTAATAGATTAACCTTTGAAAGGAATGCACTAGATTTTTTTATTTCTTAATATTCTGATAATATTCTTGATTCTGTTTCAATATTACTTAAAACTTATCACTCTGATACAAATTTAAACAAAAATTTAATACTCGACCATCCGAATAAATAACAAATATTTCACTTCAGATATTCGAATCTTCGGAAAATTGAATCACGAAAAAAAATGTTCGTTGCCTTATTTTTTATTGTGAAGCTTAAAAAACCTAAAACTACACATAAAAATATGTAAATTTACTCGACACAGACATTATATTACTGTAAACTGTAAGATTCGATGAAATCGTCTGTATCACACGTAAAATCATATTTTTACGTATGATTTATTGCTAATTTACATCAAATTGCAGTTAAATTTACATGATTAATGACGTGCAAAAGTTAATTAATTAATGATGTAATATTCAAAATTATTTTTGTCTGTGTGCTCTAAAGTAATTATAATATTTGAAATACAAGGAGGCAAGTGATGAAATTTTGAAAAAAAATCATTTGGTAATTTTTAAGGCAACTATTCAATTATGATTAAAATGGCAAAGTTTGGATATAATGTTATAAGTAAGAAACAAAAAAAAATCATATTAAAAAAAATCTTCGTGGTTTGATAATCGGATAATTGAGTCTGGACTTTATTTTTCATCCGCTGGAGCCTCAGTTCTAAGTAAAAGTGCTAACTTAGTATAGAAAACTCAAGATTGCAAGACATTTTTGGTCGTGAAAATATTGCTTAAATTTCCCGAAATTTGGGTTTTTAATTACATTTTTGTTGCCTTTTTGACCGCAATCACAAATTTCAAAAAGTTATCAGCGGCCAAATCAGCGGTTGAAAAATGTAATGTTTTTCAAATGAGATGATTCACATTAGAACACTATTCCCTTTCCTTTTGTGATTTACAATGTTGACTTGAACAGAAATATCACTTTTTCAAATCAGAACACTACACAATATTATTCACAAACCGATCAACAACACAATCAACACAATCCATTTCCGGCGAGCTCAACTCTGAATGCTCCAGTTCCACCACCAGACTGACACTGAAATCTTACCCTCACTACCTCGAACGTCAAGAAAGCAACTAACAGAAAAGATCGCCCGTTTGTTGAGAATTAAAAAAGAGAAAGTTGCCTAATGTTACGTAGTGACCTTCACCAATCGTCCGTCCGTGTTGTGTTTTATGGTCCATGGCATTTGGGTTCCCTAAACTTTCCAGTGGAAATAAAAGAACGCAAAAATTTCTCTTTTCGACCCAAAACCTTTTCAAAAAAAAAAATGGAACAATGAGTCCCGGGGTTCGTCCTTTTTATGACCGGTGCAATATCTCTTTGACTGGGTCTGTTTTGACAAGGTGTGAATGCTGTGTAATGGTTTTGCATTCTGATTTCTGGACAAAATTGTACAAGGCAATCGAACGTACCTGTTTGAGCGTTTGACAAACGATATTCTCCGATATCAGTTTAATCGCTGGTGAGTTTAAACAGTTATTAATCCAATGGTAATCCTTTAGGTTCTGGAGCTGAAAGTATAAAATGAAAAAAAAAAATAGTAATGAAGTTTAGATAAAATAAAAACGAAAACTTAGTTTCAATGCAGAATTCTGGAAAAATTAAATTGTTTTAAAATGAAAAAAATAATTTTAATTTGAAGAGGATCTATACAGTGAAGTTTACAATTATTATACAAACAAGATACTGAAATAAATAACAAAAAAATACACAATAATATTTAAAATGAAAAAGTTCTGAAGAGCAATGTGAACGAAATTAATTTCAAACAATTTAAAACATATAAGTAACGACCAAGCATCAAGACTCGTAACAGCAACTCTCGCCGAGAACATCTGCCGACGCGCATGCGTAGAATGCCACGTTACACCACAGCCAAGAACAAAGTGCTAATGGTGGGAAGCTTGGCTAGACGTTAGACTAGCTACATCTAGCGACCACTAGAGGAACCATAAGCTTCAGCGCAGTAAAGTTTCACTGGAATGACGAGAAACCGGTGGGATGTTCACGAAGAACGTAGAAAAGATTTTTGTAATTTGAATTTTGGTTAGGCATTTTGTGAAAATAATGTCCAATCTAAAATTATTCCTCTTTTTTACCTCAACGACGTAGTTTAAGAACGACCCCCTTAGATCGTATCGTGCAAACACATCTCATCGTAGCACATGTTCTAAGACCGGTTTCCCGACGCAGAAACGAACAGAGTGAAAGCCGAAAAGCACGAGGAGAGCTTGGCGTTACTATCGCTTTGCCGGTGCAATAACGCCAGCATAATATGTTGCCAAGCGCCACAGGAGGGGGCGGAAGCATACAATAACCGTTAGCATATAAATTACCTTACCAAAAATAAACACACAGAGCTTCGCGCAACAAGTTGTCGAATTTTAATCGCTTAATTTCGTGGTTTCCTACCGGCGGCTGCATTGCGGCGTACAGAACCGGAATCTTTATGGTCGTCGGCGATGGCTCATTTAATGTTTGTAAAACACGATTAAAGTAAAATTTCAGATGCCGCCAACGGAGGGGGTTGAATTTGGTGATTTAAGTGTGATTTGATTGACGGTGGAATGGGTCGTAAAACGTTTAGATTTTATTATGAGTGTTAAACAGTAGGAAGTACAAATCTAGTTGATAGCATTTAAATTTTAGTTGACCTATAATTCCACTAAAATTAGCAAGTTTATAAGTTGCTCAGTTCGGTTGAATTTCCCACTCGATCGTTACGGGGACACCTTCGGGAGATCAACAGTTGAAATCGCACTCCGATCCCGGGAGGTAAAAAGAATAATAGCGCACCGACAAAAGGCTGCCCCGATGTCACCGGGTTTCTTTTTCCCATATACCATTTCCCGCGGCAATAATCATTATCGCCATTCGCGGAATCTCCGCCAAAAAGCATTGTTCTTTGCGCGCGCCCCGATGCTCGTTAATGGTGGAAATAATTCATCTTATTTTGATTTACCCATGGCACCGCGCAGTCTCTGTGGGTCCCGTGATCGATTTCCCTAGCAGTGTTGGAAGGAGGGAGAAAAATGATCAAACGTGTAGCAAACTGATAAGGCGAGCCACTATTGATAGTTAAAAAATCCAAGTTTCAGACGTCGAGTTCAATCCATTTCCATTCAAGTATCGTACCTGATTTTCATCGCTTCTCTTATCAAGATTTCAATTTAAAAGGCAGTAAGTGTGGAAATAACAATAATAAACTATAAACAAATCAGCTTGCTTTTTTTCCCTCTCCTTTAAAACTTTCGCACCGCTTCCGAGGCAATTGAACCGCCAATCGTATCAATTACAGGCTTTTCATTAACATCCACCTTCGGCTGCTGCTTCGGATGATTTGACCCTTTTCGATTGTTTTTGTTGCTGCTCTTTGTGTGTGCTCAAATTGCTTACAAACCCTAATCGTTATATGGGCCCCCTCTTCGCCGTTGAGGCACAGGTGAGATTCCGGGGGACCGCGTGGCCTGGCCTTAAAATAAGTGTGCACCTCGTCGTCGTCGTCGTCGTTCCTTAAACGAGCAGTGCCAGAGTCCTCAATGAGACGGTACGGCCAAAGGAAAATCGATTGTTTCCCAAAAGGTGTTCGAGCGGCGTTTCTCTCGACTTCTTTTTGTGAATTTGCGTTGCTTTTGTGTTGTCGTTTGCCAAGTATACATATGTCATTTTTTATTTTCCCTCCTTAGTTGAACAGTTTGTTTAACCCAACGCCTTCAACCGGTCCGTTTTTGGGTGTCGTCGGTTTCAAATTTTATGTACTCATGAAACTGTTGCAATGCGAATTAAATTAACTTCGATGCTCAAATAAAGACTTTTCCTGTTGGACCGCTAGTTTATGGCAAGGATGCTTGGTGTGGCATTTCTTTTTTGTAGTACCAGATTGGAAAGCTTTATTTTATCCCTGCTCTTGTACTACATACATCCTTAGCTTTCAGCTATAAAAGCTGACTTCCAGGATTTTATGGCATGCTAAAATGTATGTTCTAATAGCACTCAAAATATATTTTCCAAGAATATATTTAAAAATAAATGTTCTAGCTCCTAAAGAAATTTGCAATTTAATTCTGTATAAAACGACATTCAAATTTGCTCGAACGTAATGCAACATGAGTTCACATGCAAACGATAGTTTGCGTGTGGCCAAGTATGCAATTATAAATAATGTAGTCACTCAGTTTTCCACTCCGATAAACATTGATTGCATGCTGTGTTAGCCTCTCATTACAAAACAAACATAACTAGATGATTATAGCTCATAACGTGAGCTCGTTTACATTCTAGTACTTGACAGCTTACCATGCTACAATTCCAAGAAAGCTTTTTTATGGCAACATAGATAAAAGCACAGGACCTTTTTGCGCTATAAAAGCTTGTACTAAAAATGTGTTCACGATTATTTCGGAAAATTTACGTGATGTGTTTTTATGAAGACGTTCCCCACAACCTTTTGTATGGGAAAACTGTAAACAAACCATATTTCACCAAATGCTCTCTCAGAAGCTATAGCGAGAATTTCTTTTTTGAGAGAGCGAGAAACATTTAAGAGACTCATGCAGAGTCAGCAGGTCAAATGCATTACTTCCGGTTGCACTCAATCCAGTGCGATTGTGGCAACTGGAGAACGCAAATCTCGCGCTCGATTTGGAAAATCAGTTTGATGAGCGAGTGAGTGAGCGAGCGAACGTGTGAGTGAGTGAGAAAACGAGCGACGATGCGTCGCGAGCAATTTTCACATATTAAATCATGTTCTAAATTATTGCGCAGACCGCCAGCACCGCTGGAACGTGTTGCTGCTGTAGACACGGGTTTTGCTTGTTTGTAGTGGTGGTGGTGATGATGATGATGATGAGCGGATGGGAACCAAAGCAGCTCGTTTCGTCAGCCCAGCGGCGGCGGCGGCTTGTTTACATGTGAGAGTGTGTTTGTGGTGATAAATTTGAGGATTCCATAATGTTCATAAATCGAATCTGGCACTACAACACCCGAACCCGAAGAAGACATTATACATGTTGTGAGTGTGTGTGTGTGTGGAAAAATGGCCTTCCGGTATGGTGAGAAGCACCATAGAAAAATGAGTGTGTGTGAATGCGGGACACGGGCAGATACAAAAATAAGGGAATAATCATATAATTTATGGGATTAAAAATAAATCATTCACTACTACCAGGGCAGTTCGGTGGCGGCCATAATTTTCATTCTTGCTCCATTTTTGTTGAATTCCATGTTTTTCTGCTTCTTTGCTGTTATATCACCATTTGGGCAACTTTGCCGTCGGAGTTTTTTCCCCGACGGATTATTATTTGTTAAAAAATATGATTTGATTCCATCAGTTTTTGCCTTCCTCACCTCACTGAGGCAAGGCTATAAAATCACTCGAAAAATGAACTTCTTAAATACGACTTCTAGATATACCTTCACGTATACCTATCGACTCAGAATCAAATTCTGAACAAATGTCTGTGGGGATGTGTGTAGACATGACATGAAAAATATGATCTGATTCCATCAGTTTTTTTTTTAAAGTACTTTCTCTGAATATTTTACTTGAGGATGTTATTGTAAGAAAATACATGGCAGACAGTTTTCTGTCAACAAAAGATCAAATAATTGTTGGTTTGCTTTCCATCTAATTTTTTTTTATTTTCAAATATCAAATCAAAAATAAAATACTGAACTATTTTATTTATTAAGATTCAAAGGATACCGTAAAACCG
Organism: Culex pipiens pallens; assembly: GCF_016801865.2. NCBI lineage: Eukaryota > Metazoa > Arthropoda > Insecta > Diptera > Culicidae > Culex > Culex pipiens. The sequence goes on along the minus strand of NC_068937.1, from coordinate 139,061,901 downwards.
GATGACTTTGATAGCCGGGGTGATTTTGATAGGTTTGATATTTTTCCGCAAAATTAAGAGTACACATTAAATACGGTTTGAAATCATACTGACCGTGGTAGAGAAGTGTTCAAAGTACTTCAAGAAGAACTTTTCATAAAATTTTGAAAAGTTAAAAAAGTTAGTTAGGCCGTTGCTAATATTTTTCAAAGTATATGTCAACCCCCCCCCCCCCCTGATCTGAAAAACCAGGGGGCAAAAAAAATATGTTTCCAAAAAAATTCGAAAATTCCATGAAAATAGAAGTCAATCAACTGAAAACAATCTGAAATGCATTTTTTCTGCATTGATAATCATATTTAGCATGTTTGGGCTTGTTCGAAAATGTTTTGAATTTTCATGAAATTCCAATGTACAGCGCCGCAGAAATTTTACTTCTGGCATTTTTTTTGTCAATACTTAGATATTTTGGAAACTAATGATGGCAAAACAACTGGACTGGTGTATAATGCATTTTAAAACACTTTTTTCATTAAAATGTTGAAACCATGGCTCGTAATTTACTTTTCTATTTTTTTGTCCCCCCCCCCCTCGACTTTGGTCAGAGTCGAGGGACATAAACTTCAAAAAATATTTGCAACGGCCTTAACTATAATTATGAAAATGTTGATGAAACGCGATATATCAAACTTCTCGAAGCGTCATGATTTTCCCAATGAACATGATTTTGAATCGGAAAACGGAATGCATTTTCGGATTCTTTAGACAATTTTCCACTAGGAGAATGTAAAATAAGTTTGTAAATAATAAATAATATGTGTTTTTGAAACACAATTCTAAAAAATCATCAAATTTAAAGGCAATTTCAGCTGAACAAATTTCATGTAAAATGCAATAACTCAGTGTAAAATTCAATATATATATCGATAATTTTGTAAATAAACTAGTTTTAACGAATTTAAGGGAAAAAAATCCGTCTTTTAAACATTGTTACCTAAAATTTATATGTTAGATTAGATAATCTAATCTTCCGATAATTAAATTTAAAAAATATTTGTTATTTTGATTGTAGATCTTCATTATTATCCCTAAATGGTGGTAATAAAATATTGAAAAAAAATAGATCAGATTTTCAGTGTAACAGGCAATACACCGTTCAAATTTGATTAAAATACAGAGTTACAGAACTCGAATTTGATGTTAAAAGAAGAAAATATAAAAATAAGTGCACGTATTTCTGGGTTCCCAAACCATCATGCTTCCCCTCTAGTTCAGTTTGCGCAGTCATTTTTGTCAATTTAGTAGGTCAGTGTTATCTCAAAGGCCCTTAGGCCGTTGCAAATATTTTTTGAAGTTTATGTCCCTCGACTCTGATCAAAGTCGAGGGGGGGGGGGGGTCCAGTTGTTTTGCAATCATTGATTTCCAAAATTTCTAAGTACTGACGAAAATTTTATTTTTGCAAAAAAAAAAGTTTTTGCGGTGCTGTTCTTTGTAATTTCATAAAAGTTCAAAATATTTTTAAACGAGTCCAAACATGTTAAATATGATTATCAATGCAGAAAAAGGCATTTTAGATTGTTCTCAGTTGATTAGACTTCTATTTCCATTGAAATTTTGATATTTTTTTAAAAATATTTTTTTGCCCCCTGATTTTTCGGACCAATTTTGAAGGGGGGGAGCGAAATAAACTTTAAAAAATATTTGCAACGGCCTTAGATTAAAAAAATATATTGTTCAATGCAAAATATACAATGAATGTTGAACCCAAAAGTTACAGAAAATTTTAAAAATGATTATTATAAAATTTTGCAATAAAGTTGTTGTAGTCCACGACTCTTAAACATCTTAAAAAGACTGGATAATTTAAGAAAATTCTCAAGATTCAGGAATTTCCAAAATTTTGGAAAAGTGCAATTGGCTAACCTTTCATGTTAATTTGGAAGCCATCAGAAAAGATTATCAATATCTAAATTATGAAACGATGGAAAAAGTTTTAAATTTAATATGGTTTTCTCCAAAAAATAGATGAAAATTTTAAATTAAAAATTAAATAAAAATTGGAACATGAGAAGCCAATGCAAAAAATCCTCGTAAAATTGCGTGGTAGATGTGTGAAGGTTAGGGTGCCCAGAATATGGGACTTTTCCTCAAACTCTCGCTCCACAAGCTGAATATTGTTCCTTGGGCTATTTTAGGACTCTGGGCCAAATATGAGCAAAATCGGTCAACATTTACCCATTGATACTCGAAGGTGAAGTTTGTATGGGAAAAATCGAAAAAATGTATGGAAAACCCAATTTTCTTATAGTTTGGTCTGCACGGTGCGCTACTTCCATCCAAATGTTCCCAAACGTGAGATTCTTATTGAAAATTTAATGCTTTACAACTTTGTAGAACACACCAAAGCTGTAAAACTCGATCCTGAAAAGTTATTAGCGATTTAAAAAAGTCATTTTTGTATGAAAAACATTATTTTCACCAACTTTAGGCTCGAGTATCAATGGGTTAATCTCAAACAATTTCGCTCAAAATTTGCACAGATGCTTAAAATAACCCAAAAAACCAATTTTTGTTTGTGGAGCAGGGGGTCATTTTTTCTGGGCACCCTAGTGAAGGTATTGAAAAGAATATGTAAAATCAACATTTTACAAAAACTAAATTGTTTACGAATAGAAATTAGAGCAAAGGGGCTTTCATAAAATTTACTGCAAAAGCGCACGAAACCAAACTCCCCAAAGTTTCAAAACAAAGCCCCACAGTTGATAAGCTAAATTTTCCGAAAAAAAACCCTTTAAGTTATACAACAATGTTCCAGCCCTGCCGAACCGATGTTGTTAGTGTAGATTTGATTTCGTACAAATTACCGCTCGAAACAACCTCCATCATGAGCGATTGGAGGAGGTTGCATGCACTCCCGGAGGGGTTCTCGTACAACTAGCAATGTTCATACGTACGTACGTTCATACCAGGTACTTGTGCAAATGCCAGCACAACCGTGGGGATGTTCTACATGGAGCAGAGATAGAGAGAGAGAGAAAGAGACAGACATGCAACAAATTTCATAGTCAGTGTATTTCTCTGCTGTATGTCCCGGAAAAACTGTCGGCGGCAGAGCCCCCTGAATGCATTTTGGAAATAAATTAAAATGTTGCTTGGGCTGGCAGAAAAGCCTGCCTGGCAGGTCAAGCGAACTGAACATACGACAAAAACTAATGGAACAGATGAGCAGCATTCGGTCGAAATTAAATTTATTTCGCACAGTCTTGGGTTCTCCGGGGTTTTTGGGAACAGGTCGATGCTAGACAATTTTGAAACCAAGTGTGTGTGCACATGTGGCGCCACTCGGTGCCTCCTCCGGTGTACCTGAATGGAATTTGTATTGATTTACGTTTGGTGGCGGGCGCGCTCACTGGCGGTGCCTGGCTGTTGTCCTTGTCCTGTTCCAGTGATTCAGTTCGCAATCAATAGCTTTCCACGTGCTCGCACGGTCACCTGTAACACGAGTACGAGCGACGATATTCCGCAAGCTGCGAAGAAAAATCCACGCTTTAAAAGTCATTAATTTTGGTTTTCCTGGTCCAGGGCGCTGCAATTTTCCCTTGACGATGAAAATCATTATTGGGGAAGGCCCTGTCTGGTGTGGCGCGTTTGGCAAAAAGGACGACACACCAGCGTGAGAGTGTGGCAGTGCACAAGCACATAGAAAGATAGATGGAATTTTGGGTGGGTGCAGCTGGTTGGGCCCGGCTGGATCGTCGGGGAGGTCGAAGAGGTGTGCACATAAATTATCCTGCCATCAGATGCACACAACGTTCACCGTTATCCCTGCGAAGAAGACGACGACGACGACCGCGAGAGAGGCAAGTCGAACATAGCCACCAGAACAGGGGGCCACACTCTGGGGTTGGTGAGACTGTGTTGGTCACCACCAGCATAATTTCGACGGTGAACCCTGGAAATGAAAAACGTATCCTCGTCGTCTGCTGCCAGCTTTTCTCCCGGTGGGTCCTCCTGGTGCATGGATACCCAGCAAAGGATTGCATCTGGCAAGTTCTGAGCCTGAGCTTGGCTTCGAAACACGGAGATAGATGAGTTGGTAGTCGTCGTCGTCGTCGTCGTTCCCTACATGGACGGGATTCCCTATGTACACACCGTACGTACTCCCGACACCCGTGCCCGTATGTTCCGTTTGGGGTTGAAGCCGGTCGAACCAACACAGCCAAGCGCCGACTACGAAAGAGTCAAATAATAAATCAATAATTTCTTCCTTCGCCCCCTCGTGTCGCTCGTCGTCGTTCTGGCGGTTTTCAGTACCAGCGTTGAGATTTTGCTTTATGTTTCACTTTAACTTGAACTTTAACCTTATAACCCTTATAATATTTCTCCGTCGCAGGGATCGTCGTCGTCGTCGTCGCAGTTCGTCCTGTGGACGGGGGAGGCCAAGCCACTCTGGCATAGTTTGAACACACTTTGGAATATTCAAGGAATGCCGAGCATCTCGTGCAAGTGACATCGAATTATGCGGCTCGGGCAAACGGGGTTGCCAAGTTGGAATTGTCCTCCGATTGCCCACTCGGCACCGGAGTCCGTGTGATGAATTTACTACGTGAATAATACATTTTGTCGAGTAACACCCTCCAATAATTGTTTCCTCCTCCGTGTAACAGGGCCGCACCAAGGAGTTTGGCCACCACATTTGGGTCGGCTCAAACGACACAACTTTTCCTTGGTGGCTTGGTCCGCTTCGGTGTTGCGCTAGTATAAGGATGAAATATTTTATCGTTCGCAATAATCTTGGCTTGTTTTGTCTCGTATTTTGGGGCGGCCCACTAACGGAGCAAGTACGCTCGATGAATTCGAAACACCGAGTCGACTGTCCAGTTTTTGTCCACCTTGCGAGGGGTTCGGGCAGTGCGTTCGCAAGCCACCACCAGCAGCAGCAAGCAAGAGGAACACAAAATTAATGGTTTGGAGTAATTTCGGGGCTAGGTTAATGACAAGTTAAAAGTTTAGGAATTTACATAATTATAAACTTTTTCTACGCCTCTCTGCCGCTGGGTGGGCACGCTCACCAAAAAACTTTTCAACCTGCTGGTCGAAACATTGTGTAGATCGTTCGCCAACAACCAACACCGGATGTGAACGAATTTTCGACCGTCCGGGCCGAGTGCCGATGGGAAATTTACAACAGGCTCGGAAATCAGCAGTTTCCATCTCTAGCTTCATAATAAATCCTATTATTTCCTCCGCTCTCGGGCCGGGCACACATTTCCTTCGCCTATGGAGAGGCTAGAGCTTCGGTCCGGTCAAAATCCAATGGGAAATGGTATTTACAATTCATAGAATTTTTAATACATTTTAAAATTTAAATCACATTCATCGGCTGGACACCACCCACTCGAAACCGGTTGATGGACACAATAGCAAAATCTGGAAATTGCAGTTCAAATTGACCGAGCAGGGAACACAGAAAAAAAAACACACAGCAGAGTCCCACACTCTTGATTCCACTTTGGCCAATGATTATGAATTTACACGACACAACCCATAAGCTCACAACTCGTCCCTCGGGGCCGCTGAATAAATTAACTTTCACTTTCGGCGTGAAATGTCACGTGGTGAAATAAATACAGTCATTTTCCTCCAAATAGTCCGCCGTGTCTAAAGCAGTACACGCTTCTTTCTGCACAGGTCATCCTCGTTATGACAGATTTATACGAGTAATTATATGAGCATTTTCCATGACTCCTCGAACGATGTAAATGAACCACGGGCCCCGCGACTTTAAGAAGAACACTAAACGCCCAAGAGGATAACAACTAAGAAAACTTGAAATTTATTGCGTGTTGTGTTGCCCAGACATTTCTGCCTTCGCTTCTCCTCTGACATTCAAAGCATAATAAATCACCGTCTCGTTATAAGTTTTCAAAAAATGTAAGACACACCGCGCTCTCAGTTCAGCCAAAGGTGAACTCGACTCCGCCGAGAGGTCCAGCCAACAAAGCCACGAAGGAGGTTCCACGGTCGAGCTTAAAAATGGCCGATTATTTTTCAAAATCGCACAAAAGCTGTTACCTTATCGTAATCCTCGGCGAAGATAAATTATTCCTTTCATAGGGTACCTGTAATTTAAGTATTCCGAGTCCGGCCATCATCCAAGCCCCATATGCAGTACCTTAATTTGATACGAGAAGACCCGAGATGAGTGAAGCTAGTTTCTAAGATGGCCAATAAGACAAATATCGTTGACCCTTTGGCCCTTGCCGGCAGGAAAACCCAAGGTGAGCTCGAACCACGATGATGCTGCGTCCGCCAACAGGACTGAAACAGCTGTAGCTAATAAATTTGAAACATTTCACCGTGCCGGGTCTAAACTCCGCCCTTCCAAGATGCAATGGCTGTTTCTGGCGGAGCGACTTCAAAAATACTCACTGGGAAATTCTAATTAAAATTTAGTTCGGCCGTTGCACCTGTCGCACATTAAACTTATTTCGGTAATCATTTTCAGTCAATATATAAATACATAAATTTGTACATAGTTCTTATTTCATATCAATAAAAAAAATTAATACTTAAATTAAATGTTTTCAATTCTCAAGAATTGTTATGTTTTCAATATATCAAAATCAGGCTAAATATCTACACAGTAAAAAAAATCATGGTAATATTACATCTGGGAAGGGGTAGGGGAGAGTGGGGAGACTTGATCCCCTTTTTTTTGTATCGCACATAACTCTGTCAATTTCTCACAAAACTATGAACTTTTTGCATGAATTGAAAGCTTACACATTCAACTTTGTTTGGCTGATAAGGGTATTTCATCAGATAAACTCTTCGAATCATGCCAAGCGTTTTAAAAAAATATTTTAAACCGGCATTTTCAAAATGTTGGGGGTAATTTGATCCCCCTTTCAACATTTTGAAGATATGTTAAGCAAAATGTTTCTTATTCATCCAAACTTTTAATTTTCTATAAGTTACAGCAATTTCACATTAAACCTGTACGTTTGTGTTCAAAATATAACAAGTTTAGCATGCAAAATATTTAAAAACTTAAAATTTTCTTTTTTAGACCAAAATTGAGCATGTTTACAAAAGCTGGTAATTTTGTTTAAAAAACTTTTGAAAAATGGTTCAAACTGCAGTAGGTTATGTACAACTATACTAAAGGAAACTATGTATGAAAACCCAGCCCAATTATTTAATCTTGAGGCTGATTCCAGTGACTGTAAAAATGCAGGGATCAAGTCTCCCTAAACGCACTTTTTTAAACAATTGATTGTAAAAATAGTATGACGATAAATTTAACGTCAAATGCGTAAAGGTTTTGGAGTTGATATGTTTATCAAACAATTTATGTATAGAAAATATTTTTTTGAATAATTTTTGAGTGTTTTCTATAGTTATCAAAACAAAGAAAAAAGATCTCTTGGAAGTTTTTTGCAGCACTTTTTAGAAAAATGTGTGTAAGTCAATCTAAACATTTTTTATTTTTTTCTTTGTTTTCTACAATTAGTTTAAGTCAATTTCGCACAACTTTCTAGAACAAAGCTAATTGTTTTACCCACATGCTGACGAGATACAGGCTTGGGATCAAGTGTCCCCGGGGATCAAGTATAATGCCACTTTTTCAGTCTAAATTGAGGTAAAATTACAACATTAAAGAGGTGATATTCAACCTTCCAAATTAACATAATGGGTTCAAGTGTCCCCGGGGATCAAGTCTCCCCACTCTCCCCTACATCTTTTATGTCAGAAAAATGTGAAACTTTACCTCTGAAAATGTGTAATTTTATCACTTTTCTGGTGTAATGCCACTTTTTCAGTCTAAATTGAGGTACACATTAATAGTCAGGACCCGGAGCCTGCAATCCCCGTTACAGTTTAAATGGAATTCCAATAAGAATGTAACAGAAAAATCAGGCTTCGGGTCCAGACTGTTAAAGAGGTGATATTCAACCTTCCAAATTAACATATTTTTTCTATGTAGTCTTTAAGTTTAAGAAAAGCTGAACTACAAATAAAAATAGTTTTTTTTTTCAAAACATTAAAAAATCATTTAAAATTATGTTTCTGAAAACAATCATGCAACGATGTGAAACATCAATGCCGAGATTTGACATTAAGTTGCTCTTAAATTTTTCATGTTTAAACCATATTTTTTTTCAAAACTAGTGATAATTATTGAAATCCTTTTTTTACATTAATGAATCAAATATTAAAGTTGCATTAGAACAAAATTGGGTCATACAAATTTCAGCATTTTTGTATGACACAATCTCACCCCCAGACCCAATGTCACCCCGTATGACGGTACTTAAAAATGACTCTTTAGCATAGCTTGTCTTTACCTGTTTTACCGAGTTTTGGCAAACGGTAAACGGTGGCCATTATTGAAGAAACGATTATTGTCCACTTTTATCAAAATCGAGATTTTTGCTCAGGGTGCTAGAGGATGTTCCAATGCATCTCCTTAAACTAGTTTTTTTTTTACTTTATGGATTAGTTTTGGTTGCCGATGCGAATAACCAAACGTCTAATATACCATTCTAATAGGAAAAATTGCCTTGTCGATGATTTTGTGATGAATACCAAAAAGCGCGAAGAATTAACTTCAATAATAAAGAAAATATATTGAAATCAGCAATAAATTTGATTGAACTTATTCATGAGTGCACATTTTTCTCATATATTATTTTGATTGAAGGCCAGCATATGTTTATTCGATACAAATGAATGCTCGACACATGTCAAGACCCGGATCTAACACCTACCAGAGTAGGTAAAATGCTTGAAACATTGTCGTCTCGAATTATCACCTACTTCTTCGCTGTCATTCTTGCAACTTTTGTCGCAATAATTTAAATTTCAAATTTACACCCCAGCATATCACACCACATCACTCTTCCAGCAGAAGGCAATCTAAATGCACAGAACGTAATCTAAGAATCTTGCCTCGCCGCACCGAGCCTCGTACCTCTTGGCGTTGGTACACAAGTTGACTGCATCGGGACTCTCGGTGCGTCTGTAAATCTGCAATGCACATCATAACCTCGTACGACGTCTCTCTCTCTCTCTGTGTCTCCCTCAGGTTGCTCGACCTATCTGATTTAGTCACAAAGTCACACTGGAGCAGCTCGAGCAACGTATAAGTAATTCGTTACTAAACTGTGCCAAGTGATCATTATCAATTTCCTAAGCTAGACGTTAATGGTAACTTCAAGATTTTCACCTTCGAGTCGGTTCCAGAAAATGTTGAAATGTTCAAAGTGAGGTGCCTTAGAATAAAATTATGACATCATATTTTATTCTAAGCGTAGCATCATGATAAAACATTTAGCTCAAGCACCCAAACTAACACGATGGCTTGGCTGTGATGCGACCGGGTCGTAAAATCTAATGCCTTCCTTCTCAACACAAAAAAAGAGAAAACAATGGCTTCACCGTGGAAATTGTTTACACTTTTATGGAATGCTAATAGTTTCATCAACGCCACCTCCGCGATAATGTCACACCGCGCCGCGTGAGTCGCCAGTCAACCAAGTCAACCAAGAGCAAGAGTGCGCAAAGCAATTTTGATTGAAACTTTATCTTGTACACTTCAATAACGTCATTGTGTCTCACGCTGCTCTTGTTTTACACACGTCTTTACATTGATTTTTATCCAGATAATGATACCTGCGGTACCTCTGCGAGCCCGCTGATTTTTCCAATCCTCGCGCCAGTTCGAGCCCGAGCTTCCTCACGGTCATGACGATCCGCGAATATGAAAGCGAATCAAGCGAAGGGGGAGGCAGTGCTCAGAGAGAGAAAAAAAAAGTTCACTCTGAAATGCATTTCACCTCACACTCCACACCGCGCGGCGCGGCACCGGACCTGGACCAAATCGACCGTTCCGGTAAAACGTGTCGGCCATCCCGTCCCGTTCAATCGATACGCGAAACGACGAACGACCGACGGCAGCTCAATGAAGTGATTTATTGCGATAATAATAATGCAAATTTCCATCAGGCCTCCTCTCTTCCCCCTTCCCCATCGGAGAACCTACCCCTCACTGCTGTCTGGGCTGATCAAACATTTGGGTCCATGTGAGTGTGTGTGTGTTCGTACACACGTGAATTTGTGTGAGTAGTTGTCGCATGTCAGAAGTAAACAGTTTGGGTTTCACAGATGAATGATTTTCCAGTTTTGTGGCAGCCTCCATCTGATATTGATTGTTTTAGATGATTTTGGGTAGACAGTCGTAGACTGACGCATGATTTGAGAGAAACGGGTTATTGGTAGAAGACTATGGATTTTTTAACATTGGTTGAACATTTGATTATTAATTATTTTGCACTTTACTGCTTTAATGACATAATATAATAATTTATTATTATTCTATCAATGCTATGAGAACAAATTGTTAATTTTTTTGTAAGATGGGATGAAAACTTGATTTTCCTTACGGTAAAATAATAATGCAATTATAAGTCAAGTAGTGTCAAGTCAATAGTGAATTAGATTAGTATACAAAATAAAAACAGATTTTCAATTCAGATTATAACAACGACGTGGGTTTACAAGCAATTTAAAAGTGTAAATTAGCATTGTATTGGTTAGAAACATTAACTAAAATGACATGAATCCCATTAGAACAACTCATGATCTCGTGTACTTAACAGTCAAAATAGCTCTATTTATTGAAAAAGGGACTCCAGATAGTTCAGATCACAAATTAAAAGTTTCTCCGAATAAAAAAAAGCACTAAACACAGCTAAAAATGTAGTAATCCAGCTGCGTGTAAAAGGCCTGGGTGTAAAATAAATATTGCACTATTTTATGCAATTCTATGTAATTTTACATCCCGAAATATGTGGCCCATCAGTATGGGAAACCTACTTGACCGAAATGTCAAACTCATATATGCGTTTATCCCTACAGCTTTTCATCGGTCTGATGGCCGAGTGGGCTAAGGCGCCAGTCCTTACTGTTGGTGCTAGGTTTGAATCCCGTCGGTTGCAACTTTTTTTTTGTGTTTGCAAAAACTGTACATGCAGTGTGTAATATTAAGTGTTTATTTTGACGAAGGTGATGTGCATGCTTTTGCATGCGATTTTACCATCGGATTTTTTGCTGTGAATGTTTATTAATGCAGCTCCTAATTGAAATGTGCAAAGCTCTTGAAAGCTCAGATTCAAAGAAGCTTCTGTCAAAATGTTTCAAGGGGTCTCAGAATTGTAAATTTATCAGTTTCTAAATGTTAGTATAAGCTCTTTTTTTAAATCTAATTTAAGTGCATCACAATAAATTTTTAACTGCCTAATTTAACCAATAACTTTGTTGATATTTGGCAGAGATATATTAAAAAACATGCAAATTCACAGGATCAAAAACGGGTGCAACGATATCATGTTTGGCTTGTTGACTGGCCAAAAATCCCGTGTGGTTTGTCAAGGTTGATAAAAAATATGTTTCATATTAACAGACGCAACAGAGCTAAAAAAGTTGTAATCCAGCTGCGTGTAAAAGACCTGGGTGTAAAATAAATATTGCATTATTTTATGTAATTTTATGTGATTTTACACCCTGAAATATGTAGCCCATCAGTATGGGAAACCTACTTGACCGAAATATCAAGCTCATATATGCGTTTATCCTTACAGCTTTTCATAGGTCTGATGGCCGAGTGGGCTAAGGCGCCAGTCCTTACTATTGGTGCTGGGTTTGAATCCAGTCGGTTGCAACTTTTTTTTTTTGTGTTTGCAAAAAATGTACATGCAGTGTGTAATATTAAGTGTTTATTTTGACGAAGGTGATGGGCATGCTTTTGCATGCGATTTTACCATCGGATTTTTTGCTGTGAAGCATTTGGTTCTATCGATTTTCTTTAAATCACGTTTTCAAAATTCAGCAAAATTCTTCTTTCAAACACAAATTGTGACTACATAAAATAACTTTAAGATACAATTAGAAGTGATTTAAATATCAATTAAAAGGTTAAGAAAGACGCTTTTAACAAAACATTTTTGATAATTTATGTATGTATTTCATTACAAAGTAAAAACAAAACAGAAAGTTTTCAGAACCTTTTTGACCGACCTTATCCGAGATCAATGAAACTTGGTAGACGTGTTATCTTATGCTTATATATAAGCCATTTTTGTGCATATGCAAAAGTTGCAATCGAGAATGACTTTTGATAAGGGTGTTAGTAATTGTAAAATTCCATAGTTAATATATTTTTGTCGACGCCGTTACATCGTAAACAAAAGCTCACAGAAAAAAAAGTTGAAAATTTGGTAGGTTGAATATTACCTCTTTTTTTGAGTAATATTACATAAAAAATGTGTAAAAATGTGAACCTGATTAATATTCATCATAAACTGATGAAAATTCATCATTTTCTGGGGTAAAATTAATCTTTTTTTGACACAAAATCTGTCACCATTTCCTGATGAATATTACCATCATTTTTTTCTGTGTTGTAAAAAAAACATGCAGTAATTTTGATAGGCTTTTTGAAAAAAATACACAGAAAGAAAAATACACGTCAAATTTAAAGGTGCGTCCATGATTATTTATAAAGCCCCACAGTCGCTCAAAAAAAAAAAAATTCTAAAATAATCATTTAATAAAACCTTTTTTCTAATGGTTAAATCGTCATTATTTTTTTGATTGACCACGGGAATCGATTCTCCAGAACATTTTTAATGGAAGTCTCCATATTGACCACTGTTTTGAGTCAGCAAATTTGAATAGATTTGTTTTGAAAATGGTCCTTTCTGACTATTTTTATGTAATTTTTGGCCCTTTTCATATGCTGGATTTGATTGATATAAATCTTGAAAAAATCTCTATCGGAAAGGCTTGTTGTTATTGGTTCATTTATATCACATGTCGAGGACAGCATGTTTTATTTTTCAGAACTATTTGCCGGATTGAAAAAATCTGTTAAAAAAATTATCTGATATTAGAGTATTTATTGCAATAATGCCTTAAATTGAAATACTTATTTAAGTTTTAAGGAGTTGAATCTGAATTAAAATATATTATTAGATTATTAATATATCATTAGAAATTTTTTTTAATACTTTCAGATGTTCAGATGCAAATGTTTAAATTTAAATTCTTTTTTATTTACAGTTTTTTTACGTTAAGCTATCCCTATTTTATTCCAAGAATTGCTGTTTTGAAAAGAATAGTTTAAAAGAAGTTATCACTATTTGTGAGTGACCCTGATTTCTCGTGTGTAATTTATAAATGAGGGTTTGAAAGTGTGTCGATATCCTTCAACATTCTTTTTAAGTAAGAGTTTTGTAATAAAGTATTTTAAAATGGAGCATTTTTTAAGATTCTAAAATAAATATGAATATAATGCTTTAATTGAAATCTGTTAATACCTTTGGGAATTTTCGGTGCCAGCAATGTTAAGAAGCGCCTAAACATCAACGCATGCATGCACTTTATGTAGCATAATTTATGTGCGCATGACCTGGTGCATTCCAAAGCAGAACATAATTTGGAACACTAGTTCTATTGCAGAACTGCAGCCCAAAAACACTGGTGCAATGTTGTGCGTTCTGCATTGATCGCAAAGTTGTCTTATTTACAAATGCTCCAACTGCGTGATGATTTGGTTCAACTATCTCGTATGGTAAATCGGACACTTTCGAGTTTAGGTGACAGGAACATCGAGTGATACTCGGCGAAATCCTGTCGTTACACAGCATTCGATTGTAGGTTGTGTACACCCGTTATTGTACGTGATTGTATGCTTTACGCGAGAGACACACGGGCGGTGTTCGTGCCCGTGTGAGTGTAAGTGTGCGCTCGTTGCATGTCAGAAAGAGTGAGCATGAATGAAGGTATGTGATTTGTGGCACTGTAGCCGTAATAATAATAATAATGCCAAAGTCGTGTACAGCATTATTAAATTAACATAATACAAATTATATTTCATAATCGCACATAATTTAATTAAAAATTACGTGTTCGTTTCGGCACGCCGGCTTTGTCGCTAAAACACAATCGAAAAAGTCTCTTTCGCGGCTTAGTTAATCGTGATTCTGACGCTATGGATGATAACGGGTAGTTTAAGTTTTATTTTCGATTCTGACAACGTGTTTGAAATACTAATTATTGGCTGACACTTCCTACATGCTATCGGTGGAAAGAGGGAAGAAAAAAAAAATCAAAGAAAGAAACAAATCTTCCGGACATTGGACGACCGGTATGACCCCAAGGAGACACACGAAAAAAAAGCTGACCAATATAAAAACCAACATCGTAATCATCGAAACAGCCACGAATGAAAAAAAAAACAGGTTCTTTCGCAGGTTCATTCCTTGCGTTTCTTTTTGGAGCCCGTCCAAAGGAAAGGCACAAAAAGCCATACAACTTGAGCCTGTCACCCAGCATGTGCGAGTATCGCTTCATTTTTTTTTCCTCCCGACCAAGGATCGTCCTCGGTGGGTTGGATTTTATTCCTGCAAATTGCACTACACATTTGTAATCTGGGACATAAATCTTCTGGTTACATTATTATTATCATTATTATTATATTTTATTAATTTCAGTGTTATAGAAGCATATCCTTTAAAATTGCTTACTTTACTCATTTTTTTCCTGCCTGGACGTGCAAGACTGTAGCGAAGGATAAAAAAAAGAAGCTTGCATACATAATAACATATTGTATGATTTATTGCGAATTTAGAAAACCTTCGCGAAGCACAACCGACAGATGAGGATGAGGTAAGCAAAAGGCAGCTTTCCAAGCCAAGTGGAGGAAGGCCCAGAAGAGACAGAAGACAACAAGAACACGAACGTATAAAAATATTTTCGCCAGAATTTTTTAAAAAGGAAACAAGACACACTTCAGAGCAGCAACAGATAGCAACATTCGAGCGACACACCGAGCAGAGCTCACAGCGATGACCTCGACGTTCGTGTTTTTTGGTCAAAAATCATTCCGTTTTCTTCCCTAGTTTGGACGTAACACCGCTCCAAGTCCAAACAGTTTTCTTTTCACGCAGGTACCTACAACTTCCAAAAAACCTGTTTAAATTTTTCTACATTCTTCTTCCTGGTGCCCTTGGATAGCTGCTGCTGCTGCTGCTTTTTTAAGCCAAAGTTCTATCTTGGCTTTTGACTTCATCTAAATGTTCACTTTTTTCGAACATGGGAATGCGCTTTCTTGAAATCTGTTTTATTATTTAATTTGCCAGCAAACCCTGCAAAACCCCGCTGCCTCTGGAATACAATGCCCAGCGGAAGGCAAGCCAAGCAAGAAAATCTGCTGTTTAATTTTTTTGCAGTCGTTTTATTATCGTCATAAAAATTGCTTTATTACCTGGCGACAGTAGTTTGGTACAAGGTGACGCAAGCAGCATTGGGCCGTTGTCCTTGTGGATAATTGCTGTTCCTAAGTTCGGCCTGTTCGGCAGAGTAGGATTCTTCTGCAGTTTGCTGTTCTTGTGTTCTAGTCAACATAACATTACGTAAAATCACCTGTTGACTACGTCATGCAAGAAGAAAACAAACCTTGATGGTATTATTCCCTACTTTTTGTATTGTCTACTAGCAAACACCTTTTTCTACTGAATCAAACGGAAAGAAGAAGAAATAAGTGAGAAGCATGGATACCGAATTTTAGGAGGCAACCTATAATTTCTACCGTGGAAAAAGCAAAATGAACAAACCCCGAAAATGAACGAAAGACATTAATCAAATACTGACTGCAAAAGATTACGTCTAAAGACAGTGTTCGTTTGCCTAGTTTTTCGTTATTTTTAGTTTCCCCCATTTTTGTTTCATGATATCTATTTGGGACAAAAAAAAATCCGACATTTGTGGTCATTTTGAAATAGCTCAGTACAACTTGGAGAAAAACTGTTTGAAAATTCAGAAATAATTGTTGGGATTAGTTTTAAAAACATTTTAGATCGGTGAAAACAACGAAAATTTACTATTGATTGATTATTATCTAAAACAAAATTCAATTTATTGCGCTACACTCTGGTAAACAGTTTTAAGTATTCATTTTTACAACATTTTATTATATTCTTTTTAAACTGTATTCTTTCAGTTTACCTTGGGTTTGATTCTGATATTCATTCATTTTATATATTTTCTATGATCATGATGCAATCAAGAATTCAAAGCATATCTAGAGATTTTTTTGTTGAAAATGTCTATAAGCTAATGTATTTCATATGTTTATAGGACCTATTCAAAAAACCCTCAAGATATGTTAACTAAGCAATTAAGAAGAAACGCGTCTTCAATGTTCAAAAACTGCATTTACATGAAAACAAATCAACGTATGCAATAATATTTACAATATTATATCATCCAAATCGATTTTCAGCAACATTTTTAATAAATTTGATTATGATGTACAAAATGTGGTTCATTTAAAATCATTTTCAGCTTAATGGCGCTTGCGTCACATAATCAAATCGATGGAAACTATTGATTTGGCATGATTTTGGTTTGGAAACATAAACATGATTATTCAAAGAGTAAAGTTGTTCAGCGAGAAGATTGCTAACAGAAAAAAATCTTTAAATTCTTCAATAACATGTTTGCAGTAAAAAATAACAACTTCAACATAAATAAAGAAAATAATTAATAGGAAAGGATTCAGAGTGAAAAACGGAGTTATTCGGACTTGTTAGTTATTGTTTTAGAACAAAATATAACAATTTCTATGGAATCGGTCCATTTTCTAGTGAATCGGAAATCGTGAGTTTTACACAATTTTTAGGAATTTTCTGGAGTATAAAAATATTATTTCGAGATTTACCGAGTTGGATAAATACGACGAAGGCAGAAAAATCAAGTTTTGCAACAAGTTCCATACAACATTTTTTGCAATTCCGAAAAATACTATTGAAAGGAATTTTAAAACAATTGTCTACGTGTTAATTCGATTCACCGATAAAATCAAAACAATATTGAAAAGTATTAATTTTTAGTTGAGAAAACAAGGCCTTTTCGGCATGCGAGAATGACAGGGAAAGTAATAAGTTTCACAACGGAATTGCCAAAATGTAATTTAAAATTTGACTCTTTAGGTCCATCTTCGTGTATACATATCGGTTCAGAATCAAATTTGAATCAAAAAGATCGAAGATCTGACAACCATATGAAAAGGTACGATTACTTGAGCATTTTACAATATTTTGATCTGGACATCAGATTTTTTGTCCGGATCTATTATGTTCGTCGTTGGATAAGTATTTTTTACCCAATGATCCGAACATTTTGAATTCTTATAACATTTGAAATCCAGTTATTGCTATATTGAAAAAATAGTTGTGGCGACAGCCTTCTGAAGATGGAATTTGATGATAAGTTACTGGCTCTTGAACAATTCTCATCATAAAAAACGTCACTGAAACGGAAACAACTAAATTACAGAATAAGAAATGTGTATCGAGTTGTTAGCTACAAAATAACTATTTATTTATTTAAGTTTATTTACACAGTAAAGTTTGTTTTAGTGAATAAGAAATTGAAAAGAAAATCAAATTGTTGTTTTTCTTATCTTTTGATTGCTTAAAAGGAAAAACAACTTATAGATATAATGGTTCACGTGCTTTTAAAATTGTAAAATGGTAAACAAAACCTAAGGAGGAATTTTATTTAATCTAAACAATTTTTATATTGAATTGATAAAGCGAACAACTAAAATAGTTCAAAATAAACTTTTCTGTGATTTTTAATAAATTTAAATTATCTGAAATAATTATGAGAAATAAATCAAACAGTTTGTATTCATTAGTTTTTTTTTTAATTTCATTTTTAAGACTGCAACATCTAGGTATGTCGCAAAGTTGGTAAATTTTTTCAGCCGAACTCGATTCAGTTTCAAATAATTTTAGCAATTCAAAACTATTTCGACGGGCAAATAAAAAAAAGCTTGAATTTTCATTTTTTGCAGCCTTAGACTACACAGCAAAAAATCCGATGGTAAAATCGCATGCAAAAGCATGCACATCACCTTCGTCAAAATAAACACTTAATATTACACACTGCATGTACAATTCTTGCAAACACAAAAAAAAGTTGCAACCGACGGGATTCAAACCCAGCACCAACAGTAAGGACTGGCGCCTTAGCCCGCTCGGCCATCAGACCGAAAAAAGCTGTAAAGATAAACGTATATATGAGCTTGACATTTCGGTCAAGTAGGTTTCCCATACTGATGGGTTACATATTTCAGGGTGTAATATTACACAGAATTTCATAAAATAATGCAACATTTATTTTACACCCAGGCCTTTTACACGCAGCTGAATCACTACTTTATTTGCTGTGTATACTTTTGCCTTGAATTAATATTATTGCAAAAAATATATGTTAATTAAGTAGTTGAAATGATGAAATTTCTGCAAACATTAAGAAATAAACAAGATTTCCGAAATTTAAAGTTTTCAATTATGTTTAATTTTACAACAGGTTTAATTTATGACTTTTATTTTAACAAAAAAAAAAAACAAAAAAATGTTTCCCAAAGAAGCCCTTACCCGTCGGGGTTCAAACTAAGTCAACTAAAACTTACCGATTAGAGATGTCGTCTTGGATGTGTAGCTGGCTCATCCGCTGCAATCCTCCACTTACACGATTTATTGCACCCGAATGATTTCTCTCCCTCTTACAATGTTTAGACTGGATCTTTTAATTTAAGTATTTCTTACACTTGCACTTTTCCCCAATTTTTTCTTTGCTTCTGTTGCACGAAATTATAAACTTTTCCCAAAAATATAAATATAAATTGCACACTTTTTTTTCTCCAACTTCAGCGATTGATTTTTTGCTGCACAAACGGTGATTACTTAGACAACTTTTGGCTTCTTTCAGGAACACTTTGCTTGCACTGGACTGGAAGAGCTGCTAGCTCGCCGCTCGCACTTTGAATTCTTTCACTTGTTCTCCCAGTTTGTGGGTCAGTTTCGCACACGCTTTTCGCTTCTCGATAAGATAATGAAGTGCTTCCGTACGTACGGCTGGTGGGCACTTGGTCCACGTGGTCGGCTAGCACAAGACAACAATTAAACCAACCACGAACTGCGAACTGTTTGACGACCGGTGGCGATTAGACGTTAAAACCCGGCGCCTCTCGTAAACACCTCGTAAATTACAATAACTATAAAATTTTACGATTTGTTATGATTGTCTGTTCTCTCGTCGCTTGCTCGAAGTCGTCCTCCTGCGAGGAGCAAAACGCAACAATCGACAATACAGCGGAGAGCAGAAAATCCAACTGCGACAACCTCTCAACTGTGTACTTTTTATTGTGTGTTTCTTTATGCTTTTCTAATTGATGTTTATTTCTTTACGATTTCTATCAAACTAAAACCATAAAATACGATTTCTCTGCTGTTCACTCCCGGCCCGGTTGAATTGTGTGCGAACAGCCACGAGAGCTCACATGTGAAGCGGGAGAATCCCTGTAGCAATAAAATACGACGATGAGATTGGACACACGGGCGCTACTTCGCTTTGATCCCTCCGCAACCCACCCCCGGAAACCCTAGAGACGGCCCGACCCGATCTTGAGAGGACTCTCACACATAAACTACCAAGTGACGACCGCGTGAAACAACAATAACAATCAATTACGACGAAAAGAGATAAATGTAACTCTTCCATCGGGGTTCTCCACCGACCAGAACGAGCAAGAAGATATCTTTGTGTGTGCGTCTGCCCCGATGGTCGTAAAGTATATTTTCCTTCTCAACGATTTTTAAATTTATTATGAGAATCTCGGTCACCTTTACGAGCGTTGCGCTGGTATTGGTGTGGGTTCCGTGAGTAAAATATGACCGTGTAGAAAGGCAGAGCGAAACAGCGAAACGCCATAACTCAGCACCGAAGGAGCGAAACAAAACATAAACCATTCGTAAAGTGAGTGAGTAAATTCCACTCTCCCGGCTCTCTCTTGGTGAGTTCCAAAACACGCCGCGCGTCGACAAAACAACACATAAAAATCATCTGGGACTCTCAGCCGGGAAAAGTCACCAACACCAGCGAAAGAAGAGTTTCCAAATTCGGGGGTGCAAAAAAGACAACAAATAGGAGGAGCAAATCTCATAAACCATTCGAGGAGAAGTGAGTGAGCAACGGCGAGAAACATGGTCGGTCGGTCGGTCGGGAAAAAAGAAGGGAAAAAAGTGGCGGCGGAAAGATGGATGTTTCGTGCGAGTGAGATATTGGAGTATTTCGTACCACGAGGCAGAAAACTCGTATATAACCGGGTTATTTATGGCCAGCCGAACGTTGCTCAGCAGAGAGCGGGAGCGAGCGAAGAGCGAGAATGAGTACCACAGCGCTTTGATATGTTGTTCGGCTTTTGTTGTTGTCTCGGGCCTCATCATTTGGGAGGACTTAATGCTTGGACTCGCATCGGTCGTTCGGGTAAGCACGGAAGCGTTTGGAGCTTTTTGGTGGTGTCGTCAGAAAAGAGTGATTTCAGTATCGTGAGAGTGTGAATTGTATCGTCGTCATAAGAGTGGAAATAAATACGGTCCTCATAACTAACGTTTCGTGTGTGAGTGTGTAAACGCATAGTGGGAAAAATTGGCGTCAAATAAAAAAACATTTAATTCCAGCTCCTACTAGTTGTCCAATATCATGTGATAATAATCCTAAAAGAAAAAAAAGTATATTTCATAATTTTCCATTCGAACATAATTACAGCACGACTTGAATTTCACCCATAGTCTCAAAATTGCTTCATTTCTCTCGAGAGAACAGACGGAGCGAATTGCTTTATTTTTCACTGTGGCCCGTCGCATCGAGAGGACGAAGGAGCAGCGATTTGTAGCGCCTCACAGGGCATAGGAACCTACCGGCGAATGGCTCCGATTTATGAACACAAACAGTCATGCAGGCTGACTTTATGTGCTGAAGGCGATGACGAGTTTGCAGTTTACCGTCGCTAGTAACAAACGAGCATAAAACGATTCAGTTCGTTGGGTTTTATGATTATTAGGTTTACTACTGGATATATAGGTGAAAGGACATCTGATTGTGATGCAACAACTTGAATGGAATTGTTATTCTCGAAAAAAAAATCATTATTACAAAAATGCAATGGATGCTACATATAATTGTTTAATAACAAAGATAGCTCAAATCATGACAGTTTTGAAATTTATCACAAGAAATGAATCAAAAAATGGCTTACATGCTCAAAAATGACCATAACTTAAAAAAGTGACATTTCTCTAGACAAAATCGTGTGGAAAATATTTGTTTTTATCTTGGGCTTACCGAAACAAAGCAAAAAAAAACGATGGTAAATTCGCATCTGCACATCGCCTTTGTGGGAAAAGTCACTTAGTATTAAACACCGCATGTACTATTTTTCTACACACACAATACATGTTGCAATCGACGGGATTCTAACCCAGCACCAATAGAGAGGACTCGCACCTCAGCCCGCTCGGCAATCAGACCGATAAAGTGGAATAAACCGATGCCTCTGTGCTCTCTTTTACTAAGCTTGCTGGAATTCCTATCAAGTTACAGATGGTAATATTCATCAGATTTTGTGTCGAAAAAAATGTGTAATATTACATCAGAAAATGATGAATTTTTATTATTATCTGGTGAATATTCATCAGGTTCACATTTTTACACATTTTTAAGGTAACTTAAAAAAGATGTAAATATTCAACCTACAAAATTTTTAACCTTCCAAAATTCAATTTTTTTTGCTGTGTAGCATAAGAGAACACAGAAACATCAAAACGCCTATATATAAGCCTAACATTTCGATAAAACTTTTTTTTTATTTATATTTATTGGGATTTATTTTTTCCATGTAAATTCATTCAGTTAAAATATTATTGAGTGACCAATCCCAATCGATGACTTTTCACCCCAATTTTAAAGATTTCGGTCAAGTATGTTTCCCATACTGATGGGCTACATATTTCTGAGTGTAATATTACATAAAAACGTGTTTTTCTCGGAATACTTGAGTAAGCTGGATTTTCAATTATGGGCAATTGTAAGAGCTAAATAATTTGAAAAGATATAAGGTTTACAGTCCAGACTCGATTATTCGAAGTCGTCGGAAAAAAATATCTTCGGATAAGCGAATCACAAAATAGCAGAAAATCTACAATTCTATTGTTTGAAAATGCAGTATTCACCTGTACAAATGAATTGCAATCTTTGGTTTCAAAAAGCAAAAAACTGACAAAAACTTTGAAAAATATTAGCAACAGCCTAATAAAAATATGGTAATTGGGATTTAAATTGAAATTTAACAAATTAACAAAATACATAAAATTTTCATTAGCATTGTTGTTAGCTACATCACACCTTGAATCTTTAAATGTAGGATTATTCATGAGTAAATATAATTTAAAAATTATAAATACAACATTCACTAAGCCACTAAGCGGCAAATTTTAATAAAGTGTTCAATCAATTTCAAAATAAATTATGATTATTGTTGCGACGGAGCGCGTCCCTCGTACGGCGCTGAAGCAACCCCCTGTGTTTCGTAGTGTCAGTGATTGTTATTGTAAGAAGTCAAAACAGAACAAATAAAATTGAGTTAGCGGGAGCACGGGCGCAGCTGGACAGGTCAGCTGTGATAAAACACCGAATTTGTAAGTTGTCTTAGATTATTGTGAACTGTGAATGTGATTAATTAATAGAATAAACATGTACAGTTCTGTAGCGAGTGGAAAATAAGTGTTTTTATTCCGCCACTCCGCTCACGGAACCGGTGCCCGGTTCGGCATCCCCCCGCGACTCAACAATTATTTTTTTTTATCTTCAAAGATCTGCTCAAAAAACTGTAATGCATAATTATAATACATACATTTTCAATTTATATTTAAAAATTTCAATCGCCAGTCTGCTTCCTCTCAATTACACAATTCGACATTTTTGAAGTTGATGTCAGTGAACGCTTCAGTTTCGACAACAATTGAGCTTTCGTGATTTTCCTGCCAATAAATAAAATTTCGGGTATAAATGCTATGGAATTATCTTAAACAACCATGCGCACCCCCGTTAATAAGAGGTTGCTTATTTTTGAACCCAACATAAAATTTATCATTTTAATTATTGGCAGTAAATTCACTAAAATTCAATTTTGTCTTTTGGAGTGTGTTCAGGAGGCCCAAATCTGTCATACCTTGACGAAACTGAACCGTTTATTGACTTCAATTTCACTTTTTTTTTGTTTTGAAAAATATTCATTTGGCGAAACAGTGAACGTTTGTAAAACGACGGTGAAACAACATTCGGCGAAATGTCCTGAAATCCCGGAATGTGGAATGCATGCCATAAAAACTATTTGACTTAAAAAAAATACTTGTTTATTATTGTACAGTCCTGAAAAAATCAATGGTTTTAAAAGTTATCAGTTGTTTAGTAGTCATGTTCAAAAATGACTTATACGCCACCTTGCTCAAAATTTTGAACAAAAAATATTAGCAAAGCTATAAATCATTAAAATATATTATGTTTTTCTTCTTCTTTCTCGTCCAGCCACCAGTCACAAACGAGTGCTGCAGAGGAGTGCGAGCGAGTTAAGAATTAAGACATTAGCCATAAATGAAATGAAAATATTATAAACCCAAATGATGTCGAAAGCATGTGATGGGAGCCAAAGCAGCCAAAAAAAAAAAAAAAGATTGCGAGCTCCGTTTCGTGGTTGTTGGCTGCGAGATAAAAAAAACCGCGCTGCCCTCAGAGAGTACAACAGCTCTGTATAGAAAACCACATTATTTAAAAATTTAATGTTTTATGCATATTTATCCACACGGCTGTTCTGTGCAGGCAGGAAGAGAAGAAAATCATTTTGGTGCTTGCCCTTGCCTCCCCAAAATGCCCCCCGGGCACATCTTAATGTGCAACCGCAACGGCAACATCCTGGGCGAAGATGCTTGGCCGCAACCATCCCTATTTAGTGCGGCCAAAATTTGAACACAGGAGGAATTGTCCGACAGGAAAAAAAAAAGCGAAAAAAAAAACACGACTCAAGTATGAGCTCAAGGCGTTATCACTGGGCAACATTTAAATTAACTTGCAGGGAAATTGCCATTTTTCATTTGTCTAAATGTTTACCGGTTTGGTGTTATGCCTTTATCATTGACTGCCGGGTCCTCCCATTGTCACTTGATTGCAGATTTATGAACCTCTAAGGTCGGCCATTCATTCGTAGCAAATTGTTTAATCGTATATGGAACCACCGAAAAAAGTGAAATTTGCATAATCTTTTATGATTTACAGCTTTTTGTTTCCCTTGCACTTTAAAACTCATTTTGAAACAAGATTTTAAGACTTTTCAAAATTAAAGTTAAGATTTTATTTTCCCCAAGCTCAATTTAAACATCAAATTGAAAGTTATTCGTTACCATACTGACCTCCTTTTTTATGAATGAAAATTCTTTCAGCAGTAAAAAGTGTGATAGTTTTATCTTCTCGAATATAACCACAACAATAGGACAATAATTTAAACAATAACGCCGAAATGACAAATGTTTCCATGAATAATCATGAATCAAAAACTTTCAGGGACAACGCGTTACAGACTTTTTGGGGGTACGACGACCGACGACCACGTGGAATATCATGCACTTCCCGCAGTGAAAGAGCAGAGCTCATGAGGGAGGGTTGGGGGGGGTGGATGGGATTGGCTGCGGTTTCCTAACGGACATGGCCTGACACCCCTAAGTCTTTTGCTCTTGCTCTTGCTCTCTCTTTGGGTGGAGTGTGGTAAGAGATGAGCAACATGCGACGAGAGCCGTTTTAAGCGTGTGCTTTTCATATTCCATAGCGCCAGCCAACAGAGCCGCAGCGTTTGCGAAGGGGGTGAAAAGTTGAAGCGTGCCTAACATTTGTAATTTTAATTTTATTCGCCGCCATATTTTACATAATTTAACACGCTGGCTCTCCAGGAGCAACGTGCATATTATTTCGTCGGATGAAGAATGGCTGGATAGTCACAGATGAGCTATCTACACGGAGAAAAAAGAGTTCCCAAAATCGTGAACAAGCGTTCATGAATTTGGGAACCACGAACAAAGTGTTCAAATGCCATGGTACGTTTTTCAAAAACACTTTGTTCGTGGTTCCCAATTTGATTTTGGGAACTCTTTTTTCTCCGTGTACGGTTAAACAAGCCGTTTTCAGTTGAAATTGATATTTGAAAGGAGTTGTTATCAGATCATTGTTTTTTATTATTATTTTTTTTGTTTTGATAAATCCAAATTCTTAATAAAAATAAAAAAAATGAATCAATGTAATTTTCCTGGTTCGATGTTCAAATCGAAAAACTGCACTCTTCCCTCTCTAATCAAAGGATGTGTTCTTAAGTATGCAAAACAGCGCCCGAATCGGAATTAATTATTGGCTCACACCTTTCCTCGCAGCATAATTAAAACGTTGCCTGGGCACCTTCCCGATGCATCGAGTTCAGAATTTTGCCACCTTTATCGGCTCACGCATTTAAAAGCGCAGGTTGACCATCGCACGTCTTCTCGACTTCTGGACTTGGCCGTTGTACCTTTTGCCAGGTTCACATTTTAAGTCTGCCTCTTTGAAACTGCAAATTAAATATGTATCTTCGAAGCGCCTTGTCTCTTCCTCGTTTTCCTGTACATTAAGCATGCTCTTTGTATGCTCATGTTTGCTATCAATTAATCTGTTTGTGCATTTCATCACGCTACGTTTTGGAACGAAGATGAGATGAAATTTGGAAGAAAAAAAAATGATTTTTGGTTCATGTAAATGTTTCTTGAAATTTTTTACAATATCTTTATACAGTGATACAGCGTCAAACCAGCAGATGAAAAAAGCTCCACTTTGACTCAAATTAAGCATTGGAGTCCCTTGGCCACAATAACTATATCCATATTTGATTTATTTAGCGATTAGGGTGGTCCTATCCGAAATAGGGTGATACAAAAAATGGCTTAATGATTTTGGCAAAAAACCACATTCGCTTCGCTTGGAGTCGGTGATTCTAGCGGATTGCAGACTGGATTTCACCACGTATAAATGATGATTTTCCAAAAGGAACTGATAATTGGAAATAATACTAACTCTACCTGAAGGAAGGGAAGGGATTTGGAAGACGGAAAGTATTGATGCTCCACTTTTTAAAGATGACAAGGGAAAATCTCCAAGTAAGTTTCGCTTGGATTAGGACGGTTTTTGGGATGGTATAAGGTCTAGGAAATCTCGAGACCACAGAGTCTACAGCAGAAAATATTTGTCTATGATTGTTTGTGAAGTTTCACGTAACATATCCGGAAATGATGAATATCCATCAACAGGATTCGGAGATATGATTTTTTTTTGAATCGAAATTCGATATATCAGTTGAACTCAAATTACCATGCTTCTCCATCGAAATGAGTTCCCAGAACATTTTGCTGGAGACGCATGGTGCTTTATGTTCAATTCATGTATCGCTGTATTAATTTATTTGGCTGTATAATTTAGCTTTAAATAACATTTTTTTGAACAGAATCTCATCAATTTTTAGAGTTATGGAGGCAATCTCGATCCTAGCATGATTCCATAGCATTTCATAACCCAAAATTTAATGTTGTCGATTGCAACAGCTCCAAGGATCTCAATTTCCACAGAATATGACAAAAATCAGCTATTATCGTTTATGCCCAATATATTTTGGTATTAACTAAATGGATTCTGACGTTTTTGAAAATTTGAACAGACTGATTTGAAAATTAAGCTATTTATTAAAAAAAAAACAGTTTTTGATACCAAATTCGTCTTGCAATCAATTGTGACACTCAATTGTTAAACTTGCACAACAATAAAAAATAAGCAAGCAATGGTCAAGTGTCCAATTGCCCTAATTGCGAGCGTAATCTTGCCCAAAAATTGCCCATTTCCTCTGGTCCAGGCCTGGCGGGCCAATCTCGAGGCAGTCTGTTTTTGTTTTGTCTTTTTTTGAGAAATTTATTTCCGAATTCATAAATAACAGTGTAATGTTCATAAATCGATTTATTCCGGACAGCGGAGGCATGAAAAATGAATGACTCCATTGATTTATGGTATCACCATTTGCTGAAAATACGCACAAACACACACACAAAAACTCACGCATGCTGGCACGCAGGAACCGACCATACGAGCGGGGCCATACGCCAACCAAATTCCGTTGAGAAACGCGCATTTTCCGCGGAAAGGACTCGCGTACGTGAACTGAATTGGATTTTTAACGGACCAAAGCCGATCGAATCGGCTTGCCAGAGGAAAAACACTCTCCCTCCCTGTTGGCCTGCGGGGGACAGAATGCTGGGACCGGTGATGGAAAGCAACTTGCATTTTGAATTATTTTTCCATCCATCGTGGTTGGTTCGCCGACCGTCCAGGGGTGAGTTTTTCCGATCATTTGTAAAGCATGCAACAATTAGTCATCGAGAAAAAAAACCTCTTCTAGTTCGACTGATGCTAATTGTAAATTGAAGTATTCTCGACCCTCGAGAAAAACCCGGAATGTTTTGTCAGCACGGATAAATTATTGCCCCCGAACTCTCGAATCGGCACAGTGAGACACTTCATTTGTCCCGATTTGGTTGCATCATCGTTATCCCTCTGAGTTGCTGCTCAACACTATTATATTGTAGTTTCCAAATGGGGCGGAAAATGTGTACGAGTCGGAAAAATTAAACCGGATCACACGCACGCACACACACACACACGTTTTGCCTCTCAACGTACGCTTCCTGTCCGCCCCTTTTGGCTCATTGCACGCGGCCACAACCCCGGGAACCGGAGAGGGTCTTCCACGGCACGGCACGTTCCCAAACTTCTTTTACACCATGATGGCGTAGGAAAATGCTGGAAATGTTCTAAATTTATGCATAAAACATATCCTGGCCGCCGCACACCGGAGAACCGGCTGAAGTAGTGGTAGTGGTTTTGATGGAAGCTGTGTAGCACAAGGAAAATTGAGATCAAGCAGGAGGAAAAATAGGAAAATTATGTGTGAGCAGCTGGTGTTTTGTTCTTTTGATTTATTACAATTTAAAATTATTATTCGGTGTGAGCGTCGGCTTTCCGAGAAAGGTTGGAGGAGAGAACCGTTTTTTACATAATTTATCTCTTATTTATATGGATTATATGGTCGGGGCAGGGGGAGGGCGGATTGCTCAGACACTTTTAACTAGTCTAGTGGTAACTCTTTTTCGTTTTTCGTTGCTGCCTCCCTAGTGGCAACATATTGCGTGGTATTAAAATACATTCCCCGTGCTCAATTTGGGGGAAGTTAATGTATCATCTTCCGTTCTATTTCTCACTATCCTTTCGAGAGCACAAGATTTATGTGCGTTGACGAACCACTGTAAAACATTTGGACAAACAATGTGGCGTCTAAATGGTCTTTCATCTAACAGCTCGTTTATCAAATTGAGAATTGAATATTTTGAAGACGGTGGAGACGCTTGGTGGATTAATATAGAAAAAGCGTGTTTTTCCTACTATCGGGTTGCTTCCTAAAGTGATGATAAAAATTCCAGTTGGTTCGCTTGCTTTCGCTCCCAGAAGAGCAATTTTTCACGACGGCTCTAGACGAAAAGAAAAACAATTGTGCCTGAAGCGAGAGCTTCAGCTGTGCTCCCCAGAAAATGCCCGAAACTCTTGAGTAAAACACTACCCAAACTGTCTTCTTTTCTTAATTTGCCATATATCACCAGCCGGTACCGGTGTCACTGTTGTCCTACAAAGAGGATGGGGGCCGAACAGGAATCCACCAACAGTTGTACAAGCGCAGACACACACACAAACACACACATACTCACATAAACACAGTAAAATATAACTAAGGGAAGTGTACAACGCACATTACAATGTATAAGAAATATATCAAGCATCAGCAGAAGAAGGAACATTGGTCCAGGATAAGGCAAAACAGTCAAGCTACCAGTTTTCGACCTTGTTGTGGGATCGAGCGGACTGGTCGAATTTTGCAAGATTAACAAACGTGGCGTATTCGTTAATAAACGGCAACTCTCTGAATTAATGGATATCAAGAATAAATATTATAGAAATAACAGAGCTAAACCAATGTTCCCATCAAATTTTTCAACATACATTAGTTTATTGAATTGAAAGAATATTATTATTATTATTAATATTCAGTATTATTGTATAAATAACTATAAAATAATTGGTGGAATTTCTAAAAATCTTTTTTTTCTTATTATTTTTTTTAAATTTGTATGGCATACAGGACAGTAAATGATAATAAATTAATAACAAATCCAAAATAAAAAATTGCCAACGCTTGTTTTTTTTTTGAAAATTAGACAGACATGTATTCCGGGTCCAGTGGCATAGTGGTTAGCGTGGCAGTCTCTCACCCCAGTATGGCCTGGGTTCAATCCCAGACGGACCCGGTGGCATTTTTCGAGACGAGATTTGCCTGATCGCGCCTTCTATGTGATGGGGAAGTAAAACGTCGGTCCATTTGCGTAAAAGAGGTTTTGAGTGACTCACCACACATAACCTTCGGACGCCTAGAAATGAGCAGAAACTTGCAACAGAGACCACAAAAGACCTGGGGTCGTTAAAGTGGATTGCTTTGCTTTTTTGTATTCTAAGTTTTGAAATCTTTAAACAGTATAGTGATGATCCTATTGTTTTCTATGACAAATAACAAAAAAATGGTTCCCTTATTTTACTTCAAATTAAAATTATTTTCAAAATTTGAAATTCAAAAACTCAAACCTAATTATGATTTCTATTGATAAAAAAAAGTCATTTTTTATGCAAACATTATTTTTTAGGTCTTTTGGATTAAACATGAAAACAAAAATGGAGTTCTTATGTTTTATATAAATTTGATTCTTCATTTTAGCAAAATCAAAAAATTACATTCTCAATCATCGAAAAAATCCAATAAATAAATATTTTGCGTTATCCATCCCCGTGTGAAAAAATTTAAACCGGATTATTTTTCACACATTAACTTTTTTTTTCTACAGTTTCAAAGTTCAAATCGATTAGAAGAAAAAAAATCAAGGTACCGACTTTTGGTCCATTGTATGGGCAGTTGCCAAAATTGTATGTACGAATTAATGATGTTAAGTGTCGAAGAGAAAATATTCACAAAATATAAACCAATTTAAAAAATACAGAAAAATGTTTAAGGAAACTGTGATAAACATTTTCAGTAATAAGGCCATCGCAATTTTTTTCTAAAGTTTATGTTCGAAACCGATAAAAAAGGGTTTATTCAAACTAGTGCTAGCGAGCTTTTGAAAGCTATCCTAAGAAAAGAAAATATATGGTTTTAAATACCTGCAGCATATATATGCGTTTTTAAAGTATGTTGGTAAAAACATAGATATTTGATGTCAAATTTTTTCGAGAAATTCCTGCTGATCTCAGGACAAAAATCGAGAATTTCATAACCCTGAGCTAAACATTTTGAAATACAGATAAAAATGGAGACGCGTGGTATCTCACAAAAACATGATCCAGATAAATGGATTCAAAGAGCATGTAATTTTTTTTTAAATTTTAATAAACTGCTCATCAAACATCAGAATTGGGCTTTGCTTAACTATTTTTATCCTGCACGTCCCAAGCCTGTAAGAAAAAAATTAGTTTAAATTTGTGGTGGAGACTCTAACGACATTCCGTGCAGATTGTTTACATAGCGAAGCTGGATTTTGAAACTATTTTTTTTTAATTTAAATTATGAAATACATGAAAATCAAATATAAAAAAAGATTAACTGACGTAATGAAAATCGTAATTCGTCTTGAACACTGAATTTGGCGTTGAGCCTAATACACAGGTAAAAAAAGTAAATCTTTCCCAGTTCCTGAGGGGAACACCCGTGAAGAGTATCGGGGCCGGCATTTACAAAGCGGATTCAGTGGCAGTTTTTCACTCAACTAATGTTAACATGTTAAGGTTAATGTTAACATTCCATAGATCGCCTCCCTAAGGTGTCGTGATAAGGTCCAGTTTGTGACGATACACTACCTTCCCTTTACTAAGCAATCGAATCCAGAAGCGAAAAGATCACCAGTTGTGTTGGTCCGAGCCGGAATTTGAACCCCGATCTACCGCTTACGAGGCGGAAGCGTTACCACTAGGCTACGTGGCTCGGTACAAATACATGATTATCCGTTAATCGCACCATTGGCCACAGAACTTTACGCCAGTCATACTATGATGACTGGCGTCAAGTCTGTCAATGACCATTGAACCCTGTAGACTGTCAAGTTGACAGCTCTTGGAAAAATCGTACTGGCACACAGTTCTGAGTCCAATGTTGGTACTTTTCAAATTTTGTTCGAAGATATTATTGCTAAACTTTTTCGCACTTTCTAAGCTTCGACCGAAAATTACCATACCTCGACGTAGCAAATAATAAAACGAGAAACTCGAGCCGAAACAAAACAAAACACCAGTGGTATTCACGGATGATATTTGGAGCTCCAGGGAAATATCACACCCGTCTCATCCCTCTTTTCCCGAAGACGAATTCTCACAAACTTGGTCGCAGATCGGAAGAAACCAGTAGGTATAAGAAGGAGAAAAAAAAACGATCCAACAAGGAAGAGAGGCGACTTTCTCGTCACTTTCTCCTACGCCTCCTCGACGTCGTCGTCGTCGTCGACCACACTCTCAGTCCTCTCTGTCGTGTGCTTCTTAGTTTTTAGTTAGGGGAGAGTTTAATTTCATTTTTGGGTGGTGTGAGATGCAATTTAAGCTGTCGTATCTGAGGTCATAAATCAACTTGATGTATAGCTTCTTACGGTAAAAAGATAGATTCTATATTTTTCTGCAAACATTTTTTTCTCCGACTTTTTTTTTTCTTCTGGCTCGCCTCCTTGGCATCCCTGCGCAGGAGCGTCGTCCTCTTCTCTAATGCTGAGGAATTTTGTTCCAATTTTTTGCGTTCGCATTTTTCTTCGAAAGCTTTTCCTCGCCGATAACAAACAACATCCACCGCAGCACCACGCCGCCAGCATCTTGACGGCAGTTTTTCTTCCAACGCGGCGATGCGCGGGAAAATCACCCGAAACCCATTTATCTGCGGATTCTTAATTTCCATCCCTTATGCTGATGGTGACCGCAGTGTGGTGGAGGAGAAAAAAAAAGGAAAAAAAAAACACTCACAATTTGCGACTATTAACCATTCTAAGCGATGAATGTTGTGAGCACATTAAAAGGTCATTTTTCACCTTAGGGGAGAGGCGAAGGACGCAGATAGTACACAGTAACGCGACGCCACCGAGTCTGGAGTTTCTTCAACTGACAGCATCCCAGAAAGTGTCGTGTCTCTCAGTGCCAGCATATAACGTTAATTATAAATTCTTGTTTATGAGATCAGAAGCACAATCATAATTAGCGAGTAGCAGCCGTAAACATGAAAGGGAACATGAATAAAACATAAAAATTAGAGTAATTTACTATAATCAAGAGTTATATCCGCGTGTGCCATAAAGCATAAGCTAGTGGTTTTTCCATTTCTCCAAAGAGGCAGTGGTCGGTCACCACCACAACCGCTCTGGCAGGACCCAATCCTTGCTTGTAAGGACCGGGCTCAAAACCCTGGCCGGCCAAAAAAAAAGGGGAAAAAAGGCGCGCGCGTACCTTTTTTGACATTGCCTTCGGGTTGTAGCTCTTTCTGATTACACGATTCCACTTCTTGGCTAATGTAAATTTATTTCTCATAAGGTGCTTGCAGTTCACAGCAGATCGCAGCAGCAGCAGCGGCGGGTGAAATGAGAAACGTGTGAATTGACTCTTTCTCCGGGGTTGTTTTTTTCGGGTCCACACTGCACGCCATGAGGACCCCGGTTCAGAGGTTCACCCCGGCCCAGGTAGACATGGCAGGCTTGATTGGCTAAATGATAAATTCCTGCGGGTTTCTTTCGCAGTCGGGTCGTGGCAGAGAAATAAAAGAAGCAAGAAAAAAAAAACGATTTCGCGCTTACCGAGGTTGGTCAATTGTTAAACAAGCTGCAATAATATTTATCTTACACGATGCATTTCGCTTCGGCAACACCCCCTCGAGCAAAGTTGAGGCTGCGCACCCGTCCTTCCGAGAAACGTAATTAAAATGTTCTCTTGGTAATTTCATCGGTAAACAATTCGGTTTGATAACATCTTGCGGCTTCAATGCGAACTGCGAATTGCGTGCATGCGCAAGAATGTTTCTCAAATATTTACAGCTTAATTTAAACTATGTCATTTGAACGATTTATGATTTATATTTTATAACATGTACTGAGCTGGGAGACAGAATGCGTACGTTTCTTCAAACATGTTTTTTTTTCAATAGTGTTTTGAAAAATAGTTGCATTGAAAAATTCTGTTTTTCTTACCAATTTCAGCCTTAAAGTGTATTAATTACGTCACATTGATCATTCGTAAGTTTTTTTTTTAAGTTTTATTTGGAAAAAATACTTATGATTTTTAAATCAAATTTATTAACTTTTAAGTTTATAACAATTTTAGGTAAACGAAATAAAGAGTTTCAAGTTTTATCAAAATTTGTTAGAAACAAAAACTTGAAACAATATTGGCCTCATAATTGTGAGCATGTATGGAATCGATTCATTTTTTTTTAAAGTATTGGTGAAATTATGATGAACAATACCGCAAAAGGATTTTTTTTTTTTGACAAATGCCTTTTTGTTGATAGTTGATTCTGATCATAATACCATAATAGCGTAACACACCCACCGTATATCACTCTTATGTGGTGATATTTTACAACAGAGTTGCCAAATCGTCAAAATTAGGGGCTCGTCCAAATGCCACATCATGTTGACATTCGATAGGGTTCGATTTTTTTTCCTTATTGGAAAAAATTAACACCTGAGCAATTCTCCGCCAAAACGAAAAAAGATTTTACTAGGTTTGTCGCTGGATTTTATTTATATTTTTGAAAAAAAAACTTGGGATGGTGGGGGGGGGGGGGGGTCCTTTCCTATGACAATGAAGCCATTATGTGTCATGGGCAAAAGCTCCATACAATTTTGGCAGCTGTCCATACAAATATGGTACGTAAATATTCGAACGTCTGTAACTTTTGTAGGAATTTCTGATCGATTTCGTGTCATCAGCAAAGTTGTAGGTATTGATGAGGGCTTTTTTTAGGAAAAAACAGGTACACGGAAAAAAGTTAGTCTAAAAAAACTTAATAATGAATTTCTGAAAATGAGTATTTTTCGATTTTTATTTTTTTTTGATTTTGATTTTTTGACAAAAAAAACCGCAATTTTTGCTTCCAAGTCATGATTTTTGGAAAAAAAAATTTTTAGGACTCATCCTAACATTCCCATATGCCAATACTCAGCTACTAATAATCAAATTTTCAAAGATGAAAAATGCCCATTTGAAATGGTACCAAGCTAAATATACCAAATGCAAAAATAGCCAATTGGGTCCTAAAATGAAGCTTAGATTGCCGATATTATTGTTTACAGCGATAAAGCTTATTTTTCTGAGTACAATGACCCTTTGTACGACCACAAAAAGTTTAAAATGGATTTTTAAATCAATTTTGAAAAATTAACCTCGCAATCCTTCTTGACAGAAAAGTTCCAACTTGACAGCTCGTTCCAAGGGGACCATAGTTGATCCATCGAAAAAATGTTGTCTTGTCAATATATTTTTTTTGTATTAAAATGAAAAAAAGTGATCAGAAATGGTTTTTAATCGTGTTTTTACCGTTGTACACAATAATTGACATAGGGCTTTAGTACCCAATTGTGACCAAAAAATAGATGAGCACACATACGGCTCGCACTAAATTGGATTTCCTCCGGTATAACAAAATGATGCATATTGCTAGTTTCGGTGGAAAATTACATGACTTACAACTAATGTACATCATTAACTCAAAAGTGATGCAGATTCATATAAGACAATGTTCCAAAGCATCTACAAAAATTCATACCATTTGCCAAAATCTACTCGTTTCATTCAACACTGCACTTGCTCGGCATGATTGCGTTCACATTTCCAATCAAAATAAACTCTGTAATGAATAAAGCAAAAAAATGAAGCAAAAGCCGAATGAACTGTTTGCTGCGACCAAAAGCGTTTATTTATTTCGCAATAAATATTTTTTAAATTTATATGTGAAAATATGTCAGGTTTAATTTATTTTGCCATATTTTTGGCAATGTTTCTCCGACAGGCCCGACTTTGTAGGCCTGTTTATGGGAAGTTTTTTGGCACTATTTGCACTGTTTTGCCAAACGCTCTCGCAGGCTGCAAATGTGTAAATAACTGGCTCCCATGAAAAGGAACCCACCCTGACTGATGTGATGACTCGAGCTCGAGTCATACGAGAAAATGATTACGATGACAATCGTCATCAGCATTCCAGCATCACCGCGCTGTGATGGCCTTGCTTTTTGGGGGGCACGTTGTGAACTGGCTCAGCATCATTGAATGGCGACAAAAATTCAAATGTATTCTGTGTGCTTTTTGAGCCAATATTTTATTATTTTTCTTTTGGCGATTTGAATGCTTTCATATTACGGTGGTCGCTTAAAAAATGCGTATGTCTGGAGGGTGGATCGATCCAGCGTTGGCTGGCAAACAGCGATTCTTTGGTCGTCGGCTCGTTTCGATGCTTTTACGCCAGAAATTTGAATATGCGGTGATACACAAAAAAAAGGGAAAAAAGAAGGAGCGCCGAAAAACTGAAACTGTGAAAAAAGGAGAACGAAAAAAATATTATATAACGAACGAGCCCAGAAGTGTATAGATCTGGACTCTGGAAAGAATGGGATAGAGAGCGAGAAAATTCGGAGCAGTGCTGAGCCGAAATGATTTATTAAGTTCAATTAAATGGAAAATATTTTATTCAATTCACAGCCATAACTCAAGCGAGTGAGCTTCAAGAGAGTGAGTTTGTGATGAGTTCGGTGAGTAATGGTTATAGAAACGCTGTGGCTTTGGATCAAGTAAATCCTAAGCGTACTAGTGCACAGTTGTGAACTGACATTGCAAGCTGAACTTTTACATCCGTAATTTCGCTTTGTCTGCATGGGAAGTGTTCTAGAAATACAATTTTCAATGGGCAACACACACATCGCGAATCACGATCGAGGCCAAATAAATCATTATTATTGCCGCATCAGAGGTGAGTGCGAGTGAAGCAAAATTAATTGAAATTTTAATTTATACTCATTTACATAAATCATTAACGTTGAAGAAGCGTATTGATGTGTACTGAATTCCCAGCATCAAAATTTCATGCATGATTTCCATTTATTTACCAATCCAATGGAATTCAGATGATACGGGTGATGTTTTTGTAATGTTTTAAAACAAAAATAAAAACATCACTCACCGACTCTGTTTGGAACTGTAAACATTCATATCAACTCGTATGTGCTTATCAAATACCACTAACCGAAAAAAAAATGATGTAAGCAAACAGCTTGGGTGGTCGCGTCCAGATTACGGCAGTACTTCACACAGCCAAAATGAAACGATCCATCCCCGTTCCAGCGAACCCCAGCCATTGTCCTAAAATAGCTCCGACTAAGTCAGTGTCTTGCGAACCTTCGTGGTGAACGGACACTAGAGCTGCGGTATTTTTTACTACCTAAGCTCAGAGTTATTTCAAACAAAATTCACAGTCTTTTTAAAGACTACCTGAGTTACTTTCCAAAATTCTAAACAGTCTTTTTAAGACTAACCCCACCTGAAATTTTGTTGTATTTTACAAACGAAGCCATCTTTTTAAGAGAACTTTGCTTGCAAAATGCGTCAAAACAAAGGTAAACGCAAATCTTCTGAAGATTTGATCGTTACGTCGGTGAAGCGTTTGAACGCTAAACCGGCTAACGGAAACAGAAAAAGAAAACAGCCTCTTCTGAGGTCTGATTCTGATTCTGAAAGTGAGGTCAATCCTCCAATTCCATTGACAAACAGTTTCGGTGTTTTATCCGAAACTGTTGACAAGGATCCTTCTCCTCGTACTGTGCCTTCTGCCGTCGAGAAACGAGTAAAGGCTCCGCCAATTGTAGTGACTTCCGTCTCCGATTTGGCCAGCTTTCGAACGCAACTGAAGAATTGCAAGGAAACTTGCAATTTAAAGGTTTCGTTTCAGCTTGGCCGAAGAGGAGAATGTCGCTTGTTGACGGAATCTTTACAAGATCACCAAACTTTTGTTGGTTATTTGAAAAACCACAAACACAATTTCTACACGTATGAGACCAAGAATGCTCGTCCATTCAAGGCGGTCCTGAAAGGTCTCTCCAACGACTTGTCGGTGGATGAGATCAAAAACGAACTTAAGGTGTTGCTTGGCTTTGCCCCATCCCAAGTAATACCAATGAAGAAAAAATCAAACGGGAATATTTCTCGCTTTGGTTTGACTTCACAATTTTATCTGATTCATTTCAACAGAAATGAAATCAACAATTTGAAACTTTTGGACAAAGTACAGTTTTTGTTCCATGTACGGGTAAAGTGGGAGCATTTTAAGAAACATGGCGGTAATGGCCAGAATCTGACCCAGTGCCGGCGTTGCCAGGCATTCGGTCACGGTACTGATCATTGCGCCATGGTTCCAAAATGCATGGTTTGCGGGGATTCTTCTCACGACAAGGACAATTGTCCCGTGAAAGAAGTCACCCAATTTAAATGTGCAAATTGTGGTGGAAATCACAAATCAAATTTCTGGGATTGCCCCATCAGAAAAAAAGGTTTTGGATTCTCGTGCTAAGCATCAGCCGAAATCCAAACCGAAATTTTCTCAAAGTCAGGTTGTACCTGCATCTTTAAATCAAACGTTCGTGCTGTCTCACTCGAACAATGCTAGAAATACCCCTACCGTGGAAAAGTTAGGTAACACTAATGGTATTTCTTATGCCAACGTCGTTTCGGGTTCGGGTTCATCCACGAATTTTAAATCCTCTACCAATCTTCAAATTGGGCAGGTACCTCAAATTTCATTTGAAAATTTTTCTGCTGGCAACGCTTTGGGATCTTCTGATCTCGGCGATGTTACGTTTGAAAAAATGACTTTTTTGCAAAACTCACTGTTTGGTTTGATTCAAACAATGAGTAATGCTACATCCATGATGGAAGCTATCCAGATTGGATTAAAATTTGCGAATGATGTTGTTCTTACCCTGAAGTTTAATCATGGATCTAAGTAATTCCATCAATATTATGAATTTTAATGCTCGCTCTTTAAAAGCGAAAGAAAATGAATTTTTCAACTTTTTACGAGTTCATAACGTGCATGTTGCTGTTATAACCGAAACATTTTTAAAAACTGGCACTTATTTGAAAAGTGATCCAGATTATAAAGTTATAACCAATAACAGAATGAATCGAAATGGCGGTGGAGTTGCAATAGTTATCCACCGTAGTATGACTTATAGCACTTTACGTGACTTTAAGTTAAAAGTTATTGAAAGTTTGGGCATTGAACTTGAAACTTCTTTTGGGAAAATTATGATTGCAGCTGCATATTTACCATTCCAATGCACTGGGGAAAATAAAAATTATTTCAAAGGGGATTTGAATAAACTTACTCGGCATAGATCTCGATTTTTGATTATCGGTGATTTTAATGCCAAACACCAATCTTGGAATAATTCAAAAGTAAATTCCAATGGTAAAATTCTATTCAGAGATTGCACTTCTGGTCTTTATTCGGTTTTATACCCGAATGGGCCAACTTGCTTTTCTTCAGTTAGAAATCCATCAACAATTGATTTGGTTTTGACAAATCAAAGTCAGTATTGTGGTCCTTTAGTGACTCATGCTGATTTTGATTCTGATCATCTTCCAGTAACTTTTTCAATTTCTCATGAAGCAGTTACCAGACCCAATAGTTCTGTGTTTAATTATCACAAAGCTAATTGGGACAGGTATCAGCATCATATTGAGAATAATTTAAATCATGATTTTGTTTTAGAAACCAAAGCTGATATTGATTCAGCCTTGGAATCTTTAACTAATGCAATTTTGGATGCTAGGAATATTGCTATTCCTAAAGTCCAAGTCAAATTTGATTCTCCCATTATTGATGACGATCTTCAGCTTCTGATTCGTCTGAAAAATGTTCGCCGAAGACAGTATCAACGTTCTCGTGATCCTGCACTGAAGCGAATTCAAAAAGATTTGCAAAAGGTTATTGACCACAGATTCACTCTCCTGCGAAATGAAAAGTTCGCAAGAGATGTCGAACAAATTAAACCTTATTCCAAACCTTTTTGGAAACTTTCAAAGGTTCTTAAGAAACCTCAAAAACCAATCCCTTCTTTAAAAGATGGTGATAATATTCTTTTAACTAATGGGGAGAAAGCTCAAAAACTTGCTCAGCAGTTTGAGAGTGCTCATAATTTCAACTTAAATGTTTTGAGTCCTATTGAAGATCAAATTTCAACAGAATTTCAGAATATTGTTGAACAAGAATTTTCATCAGATGAAGTTTTTAATACGGATCTGAATGAAATAAAATCTATTATCAAAAAATTTAAAAATATGAAAGCCCCTGGTGAGGATGGCATTTTTTACATTTTAATTAAAAAATTACCTGAAGCAACTTTAAGTAGCTTGGTCAAAATTTGCAACAAATGTTTTGATTTGGCATATTTTCCCAGTAGTTGGAAAAATGCCAAAGTAGTTCCGATTTTGAAACCGGACAAAAATCCTGCCGAAGCTTCAAGCTATCGGCCCATTAGTTTGCTTTCATCTATTAGTAAATTATTCGAAAGAATAATTCTTAATAGAATGATGACGCACATTAATGAAAATTCAATTTTCGCTGATGAGCAGTTTGGATTTCGCCTTGGGCATTCAACTACTCATCAGTTGTTGAGAGTTTCAAATTTAATTCGAAGCAACAAATCTGAGGGCTATTCTACTGGCGCTGCTCTTCTAGACATAGAAAAAGCATTTGACAGTGTTTGGCATAAAGGTTTGATTGCGAAATTAAAAAGGTTTAATTTTCCGATTTATATCGTGAAAATTATTCAAAATTATTTGACGGATCGTACTCTGCAGGTATGTTATCAGAACAGCAAATCTGATCAACTACCTGTACGTGCCGGCGTCCCTCAAGGAAGCATTTTGGGTCCAATTTTATACAATATTTTTACTTCTGACTTGCCTGATTTGCCCCCAGGATGTCAGAAATCACTTTTTGCTGATGATACAAGCATCTCCGCCAAAGGTAGAAGCCTTCGTGTCATCACAAGAAGATTACAAAAAAGCTTGGATATTTTCAATTCTTATTTGAAAGAATGGAAAATTACTCCAAATGCTGCAAAAACTCAACTTATTATTTTCCCTCACAAACCAAGGGCTGATTTTCTTAAACCAAAAAGTCATCACATTATAAAGATGAATGAGGTAAATTTAAAGTGGGAGGATCAAGTGAAATATCTTGGACTTGCTTTTGACAAAAACCTTACTTACAAGGATCACATTGAAAGTATACAGGTTAAATGTAACAAATATATTAAATGTTTGTATCCCCTTATAAACAGGAATTCTAGACTTTGTCTCAAGAATAAACTGTTAATTTATAAACAAATTTTCAGACCTGCCATGCTTTATGCTGTGCCGATCTGGACAAGCTGTTGCCTAACCAGGAAGAAAAAACTTCAGAGGATTTAGAACAAAATTCTGAAAATGATTCTGAAACTTCCTCCCTGGTTCAGCACCAGTGAACTACATCAATTAGCCGAAGTTGACACTTTGGATGTTATGTCCAATAAGATAATTGATGCATTTCGACAAAAATCATTGCAGTCTTCAGCTGCATTGATCCGTTCTTTATATAGTTTATAAGTTAGTTTTAAGGTATCCCTTTTCCCTTTTGTACATGTAGGACCTCCTACATTTGAAATCACTGAATAGCGAAAGCTAAATATTTCATGAATAAATGAAAGTTGCTAGTATTTAAAATTGAGGTGAAAAGTCATCGATTGTGATTGGACACTCAATAATATTTTAACTGAATGAATGTACATGGAAAAGAAAAACTGAATAAATATAAGTTAAAAAAAAAAAAAAAATAAAAAAAAAAAAAAAAAAAAAAAAAAAAAAAAAAAAGCTCCGACTAAGTGCTCTACAGATGGCATCAGTGCAGGGAAGCAGTGACTTTAGCGATTCTCTGCCTGGCGGAAGACACATTCGGCAAGAAAGGCACGTTTTACGTTTTGAATATCAACAGTTGTTCGATAATTAATTTCCAGTAATTATCATCCCCCTTTCTTTCGTAGTCCGCACTCGAATTGGGGTTCACCAGGAGTAACACTTCCAAGGTTCTGTAAATTGCTCACGCGTATAGCATGCTTCACTGGTAATCCAGCGAGCGTGAGTTCAATCCTTGCTTTGGAATCGCCGCTTTGAGTGTTAAACAAAAGTTTTTTTAAAAGATAGAAAAATAAACCACCCAAAAATGCTATAGCGATACTTTTTTACTCTTTGAAAGCTTCTGAATTGGGGATAAAATTTAAAATAATCCCACTAGGTCATATATTTCACGGCGAAGAAAGCCGGAAAGCATAACCTCCCAGTAGAAGAAGAAAAAAAAACTGGAACTGTGACACCAGGAAATGTGAGGATGCCGCTTTTGTTTGGCTCTTTCGGTGGCGCTCTGGTTTAGTTTTTTTGCCTTTCTCTTCCTTTTATGGCAAAGAAAATTTTTAATTTCCATAGCTTTTTATGATTTATGGTGTGTTTTATTTTTGCAGATTTCCAGTGCAGCACATTGCCATCACACGCTGATTCATTGGGCATTAGGAGGTCAGCTTCGCACTTTGTTTCCGTTGCCCGTCTGTTTCTTATGCGTACAATATATTATTTTTTGTTTTGTAATTTATTGCAGCACAGGAGCAGCTCTACTTTTCAGCATTATGACATACCAGAAAACTGCGTGACTTGAAGGACATTTCTGCCTCGGGGGTGATTTATGCGTGTTTCAAACACAAGTTTTCTTATTTGGCTTGCGTAAGTGCCTCTCACTGTTTGCCCACAAAAAGTCGTGGACACTTTTCTACAATTGTAAAAAGAATTGCTTGACGCATCCATAAATAACCGATTGTCTCACGCTCTATTAGACCGCCAAGTAAGCGAACAGTCCACATAAATCCATTGAGATAAATATCAATCGAAAAGTAATTTAAACTGTGCCAGACAATTCTTCAAAGCAAGATAAATTTAAACTCGCCCGAAATTCCAAACAGTGATTTTTCTCGTAAGACGCCATCGTTGGAATATTTTCCGGAGACAAAAACAATAAAGGTGATAATGGTTGGAAAACATTTCCAAATTTGAAAATGACACTTTTTATTGCTTTTGTGTTTAAAAAACAATCCAACCCCGAGCCATTGATAGATTGTGTACTCGCGATGGAAGGATCGGTAACGTCACACCGCGGCTCACTCAGCTCTGCTCCACGTGGCTCGTGGAAGATTTCTTCAGAAGCTGTAATTTATTCTTGAAGATACAAAAACAAAACGCCTAATAAACCAAAGAAAAACGAGATATACAGCTACTATGAGTCGGAGCGGAAGGAAAATGAATAGATAGCGAGGTAAAATAGATCGAGCTTCGTGGCGAAAGAAATGCGAAAGAATGTTAATTTAATTGACTCATAAATTTTCCTTCAGCCCGCTGTACCGAGAATGAACGTCGGTGTGCGCTCAGAGAAGATTTTTCCTTCGTTTTTTTTTTCTTTCTCCATCGACAATGCTTAAGCTTTCTTGCAGCAAACGCAAAGGATCTTCTTTGAATTTGAAATGCATCTCTCGCAAATCCGCAGAATTTCTTCCGGTTTCCCGCTTTTCTTCCTTTTCCGATAGATTTTTTGCATTGTAGCAGCAGCAGCAGTGCCTTGCATCCGCACAAAACGAAAAGCAATATTTCTCCGAGCTAATACCAACCACCACTGCTGTTAGTGTTACCGCTACCAGTGTTGCCATCCCTTCCCCCGCACTGTAGCAGCAGGCTTGTGGGTACGTACACGTTGCCTGTAACCGAAAATAAATTGCTATCAATTTCTAATCCCTTTCCAAAGATGTCTTTGCACACAGGCTGCAACCTTTGCCGAAATTGTATTTATTTTGTCTAGTGTCTTATGATGCGGTTAGGCATTCTTTTCTTAACTGTCAACGATAAATCAGTATTCAAAAATGTATTTGTAAAAGACTTCACTTAACTTGAAAAAAAAATAAAAAAAATCTCTTTTCTTTCAGGCGAGAATTTTGAACAAAAATGTTTAATGCTGAAAAAATTACTTTATTGGCCAAAATAAAACAAAAGGCTAACTTTTCAAAATTTATATTTTTGGTTATAATCAGATAAATTTGAAGCTGGCAAGGGGCGAAACTAACATATCTCAATTTCGTGTTTTTTTTATCTTTATAATTCTTAACAACTAATCAACAAAATTGTAGAAGCAAATTGTACGGAATTTTCTCATATTTTTGGAAATATTTTTTTCATAAATGGGCCAACATGGGCA
Source organism: Culex pipiens pallens (assembly GCF_016801865.2). Taxonomy (NCBI): domain Eukaryota; kingdom Metazoa; phylum Arthropoda; class Insecta; order Diptera; family Culicidae; genus Culex; species Culex pipiens. The sequence goes on along the minus strand of NC_068937.1, from coordinate 139,018,450 downwards.
CTATTTTTTTCAACCTTTTTGGAATATCTTAAAAAATGTGTCCCCTTAAAAAAAAAAAAAAGGAATCAAATAAAGGCTTGCTTCGTAGAGAATTGTTGATCATTCACATCTCAGAGAACAAAACATATGCAAAATATAATAAGTCTCGAAAAAACCACGTCCAGATTTGTTTCGAAAAGAACAGTATTTTGAGTAAGTTCTTTTTCTTAATTTGTTATTTTAAATTAAAAAAAGGATTCAAATCAAAAGAGCTCCGATTGGTTTGGAAGTTCCTTGACCAAAATAATAAGACCTGTATTTGTTCACTATATGCAACATTCTCATAGAGAGCAATTACAGCTCAAATCAGGAATTTTTCTTGTACTTTTGTACCCGACCCTCTCCAATTTCAATGAAACTTTGTAGACATGTTATCCTAGGCCTATATAAGCCATTTTTGTGTATATGGAGCCAATTGTACTCGAAAATAACATTTGAGAAGGGCGTAAGATATTTAAATATTTTTGTATTTTGCAATATAAAATTTACTGTATCTCGAAGCCGTTGCATCGTATCAAAAAGTGGTCAAAGACAAACTTGTAGGAAATTGGACGGGCTTTCTGAAAAAATACACTGAAACAAAAATACACGCCACTTCTATGAGATTTTTTGATTTTTAAGTTTAAAAGTTAAATTTCAGGGTGATGTCACGATTTTTTTTCCTTCAAAATTTTTGAGGAAATAGCCTAAGATGTTACAAAAAGACTGACGAAAAATGCAGGATGGTATGTCTTTCCTGAAAAAAATACAAAAATCATTTACTAAAACTGTTTTTTTGGAAAAGTGGTCTAAACGTCAAAATTTTTAAAAACCGATAGTGGGAATCGATTTCCCAGACAATTTTACATAAAAGTCTCCATATTGACCATTGTCCTATGTCCAATCCTTGGGAAGATACAGCGGTTTTAAAAATAAAAATGTCGAAAAAATAGGTTTTTTGGTGGTTTTTGGCAATTTCTATATGACAGACTTGGTTTTTCAGTCTCGTAAATATTTTTACCGGAAAGCTCGTCCAATTTCCCATAAGTTTGTCTTTGACAGCATTTCAATTGGATGTATGGGCTTACAGATATAAGTTTGATTACATTGCTCATAACTGAAAATAGAATATTTTTTTCAGTGTGGTAGAAACCTGGATAGTAAATAAGCCCACGTGAACATTAAAACGAGTCAAATTGAAATGCTGTCAAAGGCAAACTTATGGGAAATTGGGCGAGTAAAAATATTTACGAGACTGAAAAACCAAGTCTGTCATATAGAAATTGCCAAAAACCACCAAAAAACCTATTTTTTCAACATTTTTATTTTTAAAGCCGCTGTATCTTCCCAAGGATTGGACATAGGACAATGGTCAATATGGAGACTTTTATGTAAAATTGTCTGGGAAATCGATTCCCACTATCGGTTTTTAAAAATTTTGACGTTTAGACCACTTTTCCAAAAACAGTTTTAGTAAATGATTTTTGTATTGTTTTTAAGAAAGACACACCATCCTGCATTTTTCGTCAGTCTTTTTGTAACATCTTAGGTTATTTCCTCAAAAATTTTGAAGAAAAAAAAATCGTGACTTCACCCTGAAATTTAACTTTTAAACTTAAAAAACAATAAATCTCATAGAAGTGGCGTGTATTTTTGTTTCAGTGTATTTTTTTCAGAAAGCCCGTCCAATTTCCTACAAGTTTGTCTTTGACCACTTTTTGATACGATGCAACGGCTTCGAGATACAGTAAATTTTAAATTGCAAAATACAAAAATATTTAAATAACTTATGCCCTTCTCAAATGTTATTTTCGAGTACTATTGGCTCCATATACACAAAAATGGCTTATATAGGCCGAATGGTTACGCTGTCCGCTTTGTAAGCGGATGATTCTGGGTTCGATTCCCATCTGCTCCAACCTTCCATCGGATGAGGAAGTAAAATGTCGGTCCCGGCCTTGGTTGTTAGGCCGTTAAGTCATTCCAGGTGTAGGAGTCGTCTCCATGCCATAAGTACAAACAACACACCAAACCAAGCCTACTCCGGTGGAATCGCTGACGGCGGTTGGACTCGCAATCCAAAGGTCGTCAGTTCAAACACTGGGGTGGAAGGTTCCTTGGAGTAGAAAGAGGTTTGGGTGCTCTCCCCATTCAAGCCTTCGGATTCCTAGGTTCGAGAAGAAACTTGCAATAGAGACCACAAAAGACCCGGGGGTCGTTAATGTGGATGGTTTGATTTTTTTTTTTTTTTTTTGATAGGCCTTGGATAACATGCCTACAAAGTTTCATTGTAATCGGATAGGGTCGGGTACAAAAGTACCAGAAAAATTCCTGATTTGAGCTGGAATTGCTCTAGGATAAAATTGGGTCAATTAGTGCTGTTCGGTACTCCCACATATTGCATGCAATTTTTTGGTTGTATGCAAGAGCGATGAACCGCCCTAATTCTCCATACAAACTTTGAAGAAAAACAATTCGGCCCCGTCTAAATATTTATCAAAAGTTCAAAGTGCACGTGTTTCTGGGGACCCCAAACGTTATGCTTCCCCTCGAGTTGAGCTGTCATTTTTTGTAGTTTAGTGTAGTCATTTAAAAAAAATATATTGGCTCAAGGTGATGACACTAAAGCATTTGTTCACATTTAGAGTATTTCACGGATTCAAAATCACTATCTCTTGATTGTCATTCCTTGCTATTTCTTCAAACAAAATCCTCAAAAGATTTCATTGTTCGCAAAAACGATGGACACTTTTAGTTTTGCTGATGCCCATGCTGTTTTTTTCAGGATCAAGTGTCTTCTAACTAAAATGAATGTACAGTTTCGACCACCCTGGGCCGAATCACGTAAGGTATATGATCCACTTTCCTGATAGTTTTATGACGGTGTCGGAAGGACAAACACAGGTAAGTTTGAAGGTCTTGGAAGGTTTTACGTAACTGAGCGTCTCGAACGACCTTCGGAACGGCTGAAATGGCCTTAGAAACGGTAATTATGTGTATGCTTTCGGTAAGAGAAAGTTCGCACTACTGACCCCAACAGGGTCGTCGGAACGGGAAGGACGGTGCTGCAGGACGGACAGGTGCAGTAACTGTTGATAATTGTAATTGCAGTGACGATTATTTATAATGATGCATTGGTAATTGCATTTGTAGTCAACTTCCCATTCCTAGATGAGTGTGTGTGCGTTGGTACTTTTAGCCGGCTAAACAATGGAGGATCATCCAAGTGCAAATAATTTCAATTGCGTCGAGCTTTCCGATCATGGTGGGTGAATGCTGGTGATAGAGAAATTGCGTCGAGTTTACACTTTTGTGCTCCAAAGTGCCCTCTCTCGACTGACGGGAAACTGGCGTTGGTGTTGTGGCTCGCCGCGGAAAACTAGCAGCGTGGAGTAGAACAATAAAATGCTCCGGCGACCAGTTTGACCATCGGATTAAAATTATTAAATATTTGAAAAATTAATGTTCTGAATTATTATCGCAACACAATGACAATAATTTTCTATGAAAATTAAATGAATCAGATCTAATTAAAGCTCGCCACCACAGAATGGAGAGCGCGCGTCCGACGGGAAAGAGGAAATGGTGTACGAATAAAAATCAACAAACCGCGAATGGACAAATTATGAATTTATGTGCGCGATTTTTGAATATTCTAGCGGCCAGTGCCGGTGCCAGGCCGTGTGTAGCAATCAGTGGCGTTGATTTCGCTGAGCTGCTGTGTGGAGTGTGTGCTGTGCTGTGAGAGCATGTTTATTTTGGGTGTGCAGTGCACACTCACTCCGCCTGCCAGCTCCACCAGAATTTAATTTATCGCTGACCGCAACGAACCTAGGAGTCGACGGCTTCGCTTAATCTTTCAAGCGATTAATCATTTTGAGCGGGGTAAATTTGAAAAACTGAGCGCATATGCATTTGAAATAGAAACTCTGACTTTGATCTTTGGGGAGAACATGTGTGCGCGCTGGGAGCAAATTGCCCAGAGTACAGTAGTGGTCATTCACTGCCGGCTGTCGCGTCCCAAGGAACATAATTTCAATTCCGAATGTCGCCGAACCGCCCTCGCAGAGAGCCGCTAAAACGATTGCATCAGAGGAGTAATTCCACACGTGATTGCGTCCAATCGCTACCATGACATCGCGTATCTGCTGCTGCTGCTGCTGCTCTACCCAACGCGATGGCATTTCCTTATGGACATTTCAATATGTGCCCCCGAACAGCATCCGTCAGAGCGCTTAAGCTTAAGCTCCTGCCACGCCACGCCACGCCGTCTTGCGCGCCGAGCACTGATAATAAGCGTGAATTGAAACGTTAATGTCGATATGTGCACCCTTTTTTTCAGTTCAGTTCAGTGCAGAGTGCGCGCGTCTGTCGTTGCAATCGCGCGTTTAACGGCGAAGAGAAGCGCAAAATTAAGTCTTTTCCCGTCAACCAGTCAGTGCCGGGCGCGGTGGGGCTTTTGCCAGACATTTGGCCAACCTTTTGCCGGGCCAAGCCAAACCAGCCAGAATCGTCATGGCTTATTGCGCGTTTTGTGGTGGTTCGACATCTCCTGAGAGATATTCTGCCTTTATCGAGTGTTGGCGGCTTACTTACTTTCCTATAGGCCCCGCGCTCTCTGCGGCCACAAAATTTGCGTGCACAGCGTTTCGTGATCTCATGCGAGAACCATTTCGTCGGACGGGTCTGGCCAAAATAAAATAAAAGTGCAGCCGGGAATCAGCTTTTCCTTTCCGTTTGGACGAATGCGACGACACGCGGGTCGGTCGCGGTACCTGATATGTAGGCTTAGTGATTTTTCACGCTGAAAAATTGAAAATTTCACGGGGACGCTAATTTCAAAACACCAAATTTCACGGAACATGAAAAATGTTCAAATCCCTTGAAAAGGTAATGTTAAAATTACATAAAGTACTTTTTATGCTTCATTTTATATTAAATATAAATAACTTTAAATTTTCTTTATCAATTTTAGACGTGACCAAATCTTTAATTAATTTCTTTGCTTTTTGAGTCACGTAAGATTGTTCTTAACAAGAACTGATACAAATATTAAGAGTGGAATACGAAAATTGGCATTGGACAAAAAGTTTGATCGTATTAAATGATAATAGTTAAGAAACCTTAACACCAATAAATGTAGTACTAGTGCATTCTTATCAATTGAACTTTTTTTTTCTCAAAATATTTGATTTTGATTTTTTTTCGCACTGCTTCTATTTTATGTATATTATTGAATTCGATGTCCAATAAAAAGATTTTTAAAAGTTTTCATCTCCCTTTTCAAAAAGGCAAAAAATAAGTTAAAAAATAACGGTAAAATAAAATAATCTATGACCAATTCTCTTCAAAAAAGAAGAAGAAACTATGAAATTTTATTCTATAATTCTGTAATTTCGGAAAAGAAGAAACAACGAAATTTTATAAACAAATATTTTTCTAAAATCATAGATAATGTTCTGTTTTTTTCTTTTTTAACGGAAATGATAAGTTCCTTTTTTTTTACACTAGAAATTTGTACTTTTTTGTAACCGATTTTTATTTACATAATTTAAGTATTCATAGCATTCATTTCTTTATAAATGTTGTAGCAGTTTTATGTTAATTTATATTTCGTAATCCTTATTGTTTAATGGTTAATTTCACAATCAAACTAATACAATTTTAATAAAAATGTTTTTTTTTATGTTTAAGCATTGATTATAAAAATAATGCTAAATTTCACGGGATTTCGCGGAAATCATCAAATTTCACGAATTTCACGCTGTCCGCGAAATCGTGAAAATTCACTAACCCTACTGATATGGTTCTGCCGTCTTTAAGCCGGTCGCACGGTTCCGTAACGATATTATGTGTGTACGAGACGCGCAACTAAGCGTAAACTGTCTGACATTTGTTGGTTGCGATTTCACCGAGTTTTGTTTGTTCTTGTTCTGTTGTAGCTTTTAGTTTTTTGCTTCTCAGAAGAACAAAGTTATGTATAAAATTAAACACGAACACAAATGTCGCGTGAGATGCAATTTTCACAATTTTGTTTACATTACATTTGTACACGGTCTAATAAAGGCCTTCATCCTTGAAGCAATGCAAATAAGAATTACAAGTTCTTTGGCTGATAAAACGTTTTCCGTTGCTGTTATTCTTAAGACTATTGCACCACTAAGTGTTTGATGCTGACTCTAATCGATTTTTTTTTCTAAGCTAAATTCAATAAACTAGACACATTTACATGTTTAAAAAAATAGATTATGATTTCAGAAGCAATGTTTAAAATGTTTTATTAATAATTAAATAATTGCTCGCATCAACTTTTTCTGTCATTTCGATTTTATAGTGACCATAAGGTCTACCTATCATCACCGAAAATAACAGTGCTGAAAAGTTAATTATATCATTTGGATGTTGAAAGTAAAACTTTTCATGGAAGATGTTTAAAAAAACAAAAAAAAAACATTTTGTCTCAACATTTCTATCCCTTGATTCTGGGCTTGGTCAAGGGGGGGGGGGGGGGGTATTTTTAAATTTCAAGTCAAAAAGTATCACAAAGTACATGAAAAATTTCAGTTGAAGCACTGTTGAAAAATTTCAAAATATCATTGAATTTTTCAATTTTTTTCCTAATTTGTGGTCGAAAAATTCATTTTTTTTTAATATTTTAATGTGCTCTATTCAACTGAAAAAACAAAAATAAACGTTATAAGATGTATTCTTCGTAGCAAACAATTAAAAAAACAACTTTTTTCAATGAAAATTAAAATTTTTAGCACTCAATAATTCTTTGGTCTCCTGATTTTTAGCATAGCATAGCATTGGTGTCTACCCGTAGCTGCTACTTCGTTATTGATCAGGACCTCCAAAAATTGCTCCGTGGACCACAGATGAAAAGTATCACCCCTTCGCAATTTTCAAAGATTCCTATCATGCTGATCAATACCGACGCCGGCCACGACCAGTGATAAGACACGGGGAAGTGGATGGGAATGTTAGTCTGATACTTGAGTTTAATTAATAATTCTTTAGTCTCCTAATTTTTTGGGAAAAAACTTGCACAAGTCTTATAAACAGTTCATAATCCATTGCAAAAGCACTTCGATTAAAATGAAGGCTTTTAAAAAAATTCAAAAATCGTTGTCATAATATTACATTTGAGCAAATCTCCACCAAAACCAGAAACTTTTATTTATATTTTTTGATTAGGTTCAAACATTGTGGTGTCCTTCCCTATGACTATGACCATTTTTGAAATTTTCTGATATGTGATATTGGGGACGGAAACGGCAACTTTTGAGCCATAGTAAGGAGAAAAAAATTTGCCGCCAAGTATTTTTTTTAAAATGAGAATTTTGGAAAAATAGTAAGGCCGTTGCAAATATTTTTCGAAGTTTATGTCACCCCCCCCAAAATTGGTCTGAAAAATCAGGGGGCAAAAAAAATATTTTTCCAAAAAAACTGTAAAATTTTCATGAAAATAGAAGTCTAATCAACTGAAAACAATCTAAAATACATTTTTCTGCATTGATAATCATGTTTGGCACGTTGGGCTTGTTTAAACATGTTTTGAATTTTTATGAAATTCCAATTTACAGCACCGCAAAAAAAAATATTTTTCGCAAATAATAAAATTTACGTCAATACTTAGATTTTTTAGAAACTTATGATGTCAAAACAACTGGACAGGTGTATAATGCATTTTAAAACACTTTTTCAATTAATATGTTGAAACCATGGCTCGTAATTTCAATTTTTTTTTTCAATTTTTTGGCCCCCCCCCCCCTCGACTTCTAGAGTTTTTTTTAAAGGTCCAATAAACATATGAAACACAAATAAGGACCTTTAAAAAAACCTCTGGATATTTACGTACCTTTTTGTATGAACAGCTGTCAAAATTGTATTGAGACTTGTATGGGTAAACCACAAAATGACTTTTTTGTTATAAGGAATGGTCAAAATCGGCCGATTTCGTAGATAATTGTTCATTTTTTATCTTTTATGACATGCTTTTAAAAAAAATCCAGTAAAATTGAAAAAAACAGTATCAAGAAAAACAAGTTCAAGTTAATTAGTCCAAATTTTAAGTTTTTTCTAAAAAGGTCTTTTAAAGAAGAGGTTAACATAAACTTTGAAAAAATGCAGCGAATTTATGGATTTAAATTTTTGGCATATAATTGAAAAAAAAAACCAAAAATATTTTTGAAAAACTGATGGATTATCATAATATAAAATCTAATAAAATTCCTTTCTGTAGTGAATAACAAAGTTTTGGAGTAGACAATAATCGAATATAAAATTTCAGATTCCACATGACGTACAAAATTTGTTTCATGCAGTGCACAGTTTGCACTCTAAACATCCATTAATCCTACGCCCGAACTACCCACGATGTCATCGTTTGAAATAAACACAGCGCAGAACTAGAAACCTAATTGAAACAGCGTATTGAGTCAATTAATAACCGATAAATTATCAAGAAACATGCAATTGATTTTTTTTTCGCTTCTAGCTTCTCGGAGTAAATCGAATATCACTGGACTAGAGCTGCACTTGTCAGAGCGCGTGATTCAACCAATAAATCAGAGCAACGGTGATGGTGGTTTGCTGGCGGGCCTGGCCACAGTCTAATGAAGAGCAGCGTTAATTAATGACGACCGTAAAATCAGCCGAAATGGTCACGTGGAAAACTCAACAGGGACAGTGAAAAACGGTTATGTAATCAAAACAAAAACGGCGTGAGGGAAAAAAAACGCGAAACGGCACAATCGCGGAAGTTTAATACGATTGATCCATTATCGAGAAACATAAATCAATTCCCATGCATTGATTCCCGATGCGCAGTGCCAGTGTCATGCTCGACTCACTGGGTTTTAAATGGAATTCACACACACACAAAGTGCAATAAAATACCTCCGGTTGGTTGAGGGAACGTTGCGAACGAGGAAGAATCGTTGCAATTCTATCGATTCATGACGCGTTATGCAAAATGCTAATGATGACAAATTTCTGAATGTCAAACAACAAATCATTCACCAAATCAATTACCACGGTGACGCGTTTTGCGGCGAAAAGGTAAGAACTACCGCACAGAATTGGTCTCCTTTGGGCGCTGCCTGGAACGCTGGAACCCATCACTGCGATGCGAGTTTTGTGTCCAGTAGCAGGCAGCAGAGTTGGTAAGGTGCAGCTAGCCGATGATGGGTGGCACTGTGTGTGGAGCCCCAATCGAAATACAATAAATCATTAAAATTTTATGCATTTCAGCCGGACATATTAAATTCTAAATATGAAAATAATCACCACACAGCGCGAAATCGCAAGTATCGTTGAATCGCGCGCAAAACACCAAACAATTTTAATTACGCATTGTTGTCGAGGTTCGCGAAATGAATTTAAATTCCATCTCTGCCGAACATGCATATAATCACAACGAGTCTAAGGTGCATGCTAATATCGGCAGGTACGACTTGACTTGGCCGCTACTGGCTTACTTGCTTACCCACGGGGCGAGCTTAACTTTATTCAGGTGATGTACTTGGCCCAAGCATATGTACTCCTTCGGCTGCCACACTCTTGGTCTTGGTTTCATGGTGCGCGCCGCGAGACTCCGGACTGCGACCGCATCACACCTTGGCGGTTCCAATCGCAGCTCCGATCTGTGGAAACCTTGCCGTTTGGTCAGACTCACCGGGAGAGGGATGGGGCCATGGGGGACCAGGAGGAGCGAGATAGCGTCACGCCGCGGCGTTAAAGCGCGGTGGCGCGATTATCGATTCCATTCACGTCCACTTTTAATTTAGTAAGTGATATTTCATAAATAAAACAGTGAACTGAAACAAGATAAACATATTCGCTTTGTAACACGGGTTTGACCGGAGTTCAATCGGCCGCTAGGTCAGCTGGCTTGCGGCCGTAGTCGACGTCGTCGTCGTCGGAGACAATTGGCCACGGACTGTGTTCAGAGAACAACTGGCACAATCTGGACACGATGAAATGTTGTGTGTAGGATAGTAGAAACCAAAACGGGACAAAAAAGCGTCGCACGCCCGAGCTTATCAATCGTGTTTCATCAGCAAGCGATTGTTGTTCAGTGATAACATTTATAGTCAGATTTGTTCAACGAGCTAGATGTGCTGGCGATGCTTGGATGTCGTTAGATGTACCTGATGATTTTGTTCGGAAACTAGTGTCAAATGACTTAAGGGTAGTTTGTTCAATGAATAAATATTTTTTAATTATATAATCCAAAATAATATAAGCAATGATCAAATCAATTCTAAGTTTTTGTATCGAAAAACCATCGATTTTTTTATATATTTTTTTCAATGCAGGGTGATTGGCTGATGCACGCAAACTTCAAAACAAATAAAATTCTGGAAGATATCCTGGAAAAGATTCGTCAGCAATTTAAACTGATTGCTGAGGGTGCCGAAAAGTTTGATTATCACACAACACAGTATGAAAATGTTGTTTTGTAATTATTACCTTTGTTGTTGTGCTTCCATAATCTGAATTTGGTAAACTCTGGAAAAGTGTTCCTTCTTTCATTGGTGGACGCGTTGTTCGTAACAGATTTGCTTTGAAATAACATTTTTTCGACTCGATTTCACTAGTTTCTTCTGCTCAACCGAGTATTTATTTCTAGATTAAATTTTTAAAAGGTCCTACACTCAAACCCCGATGATTTGACACCATCTATTGTCAAACGAACGGGGTCACGTTTAAGTTTGACACCCCTTTTATACGCAGTTCACACACACTGCCAAACGCTTGTTTTGATAGTGTGCGTGAGCGTCGAGTAAAAAGTGACAGTTCGTCACTTTTTAATTTGACTTTGACCAACCAACGGGGTTCAAACTAACAAAGTGTCAAACGAAAAAGTGACCAACCACCGGGGGTTGAGTGTATCTGCATGACTCTGTTTTGAAAATTGACTCCAGATTTCTTCACTTTAGAAACCATTTCTTTCCACTTCTAATATCACATTTCTAGCAAACTTTCCGCACAATTCTACACTTGTTTTAAGCAAAAATGATATATATAAGAAACTGAGCGTAAATCTAACCAAACGCAGGGAAATTTCAAGTTGATTTGATTTCGATTGTGTTGTTTGTTTACCATTTTAATGCTGCGCTGGTCGAGAAATGACAACGTTCAGTGCAGTGCTGCCAGTTGAGTTGTGTTTTTGTCTGTATGAAGTTTTAAAAAATGTTTTCAGTGTGGCTTGAAAATGATAATAGATCTGTCAAAAATTACCAAACATGTATGAATCAATGATAGTATTTAAAAACAATGATAATATTTTTTTTCGGAACAACGATTTTTTTTTCGCCACCTGATTTTTGTTAACATTGAAGGCGGAGATGGGGCAACGGCCTAACTTAGTTTTGCACTTTTTTTATGAATGTAATTTTTAAATATAAAATTTCATTTCAAAGGTATTCCGGAAAACATCCAGCAAAACTTGTGATTGTGTAATGAACACTCTTGGTACAGTAAACTGAATAATGTAATTATTTTTATATGTATTCTTCTATTCTTCAGTTTCCTCTTTTTTATATTTCTGAGAATAAAATTTGGTTAGAAACCAACAAAAAAATAATATACCAAATAAACAAAACCACGTGGTCCCGTCTAAAACGGCAACGTACAAGTCGCCTTCCCAGAGAGCGAGTGAGACTTCAAATGTATATGGTGGGGCTTGGAGTTACTTTACAGTAAAGATAACAAACAAGGCACTACTGCGAATACAGGCATACAGGGCGGCTTGCTCAACATGCAACTGCTTCATTCTTGCTCGTTGCTCCGGGTTAGTCTATGCAACTGAGCAGCCTACAGATCCGAACCGCTGAGGAGAGTAAACCATTTCTACGGAGCCGTCGGGACGAGAGTCGGTGTTGCATCTTCTGCGTGTTGGTTGACGAACACCTTGTTTGTTGTAGGAGCTGAATGAATACCAAATCATAAATAAATTTGTCTCATTCGCACCTAAGCTGGTTAATATTTATAGGACACGATATCATAAACATTAACATTCTCGTGTCTGTTAAAATGCCATGCTCTATGGAGAAGTGAGAAAAAAACGCGCAAAGTGCCGCAAGACGAATCGAAAGGAGAAAAAAATTCACAGCCCATAAAGGAGTAAATTTTCGAAAAAGCAGAAGGTAGAAAGACTTCTCGCTCATTAATCATTCAATCAAACTGTTAAATGATAAATACGCTTCGGTACATCCATTATTCATACAGGCTATTTCTGATCGGCGCGAAATGAAGTCATTAAATCAATACCCCGTGTATAATAAAACGATTTAGGAAAATAAGTTCATTCTGACCGGTAGCTTTAGAAGTGACGGCGGAAGCAGAATAAGGCTAAACACTAGATTCGCGCATAATAATAAATAACAAATTAGTATAAAATGCAAATTTATGAAATAATTAGTGAATTTCATAAATACGTCAACGTGTAACCACAATATGCTTAATTTACAGTTTCGAACATACTTCAGAGACCGACGGATCCTTTGGTGGTGTGACAATAGCGTAAAAGAAATTTTCATTCGTCCCTGGCACAGTCACGCATAATTTTCCCTCGGGAGAAAACTCACTCCTACTGCGTTGAGGCTGATGTTGGAGTTTTCCATGAAATTGAACTGTTACTTGAAGTTGGTCGCAATTTTCACGATTTTTCATAAAGTTTATTTCGGTTAATGTTTATCTTGAGACTTGAGTTTGATTAGATGCACAATCAATGAAATATCAAGATTTGATGTAGTAATAGATATAGATTGAAGTAAAAAATCAGTGTAAAAAATCAGTGGTTAGCTCTTATGCTTGATAATAAAATATTTATATTAAGGCCAATCCAAATATTTTTCAAAGTTTTTGTCCAACGGCTCTGGCCGGGCTCGATGGAGAGGAGGGGGGGGGGGAGGGATATTGAAAAATATAAATATTGAAATAACAAGCCAAAGCTTAAACATTTGCATGGCAAAAGTGTTTTAAAATGCATTTTACACTAGTTCAGTTGTTTTGCAATCATAAATTTTCAAAAAATGAAAGATTTGACGAAAACAAAAATTTTAGCGAAAAAAAATACATAAACATCGAAAATTTTCAAAAATTCAAAGGGTTTATAAATCAACCAAAACATTCGAAAAATAATTTTAAATTGATTTCAGCTGATTGTTCTTTAATTTCCATTGAAATTTTAAAGTTTTTTGAAAAAAATAATGTTTTGTCCCCTGAATTTTCGGGCCAACTTTGAAGGGGACGCCCCCTTCAAGGCGGGGGGGGGGGGATATCGGTGATCCAAAAAGGAGAAATAATTAGGCAAGGTTGAGAAAATTTATTTTATTCTGTATTTTTTTAATCTTTGAATATATTGGAAAACATGGCTACTCTTTTCGAAAATTGAATGACTCCGTTTTGTTTTTCAAAAAGTTACCTAAAAACTTGTTTAACTTGAAAACTGTTCACTTTAATTTCTCCAAATTATTTTTTTATCACAATTTTGATTTGACATTTGAATATGAAGTCTAAATAATTCTTTTTTTTTTTCAAAAAATCATAACTTGGTCAAAGGTGTTTTACCTATTCTGGACTTCTCTGAAAAAATGGATGGTATTCAATATCTCTTAAAACAAACAAAAGAAATAAGAAAAATCGAAAATAGTATTTTTGGCATGTGCCAAAAAGTGATTTTATAAACAGCATACCATACAACTTCGCCGAAGACACCAAATCAATAAAAAAAATACATGTTGACTAGGATTAAGGCCGTGGACAAAAACATGACATAAAATTTGCAATACATAGCCTGAAACAAAAAAAAAACAATGTTTGCCTAAGCCTAAGATAATGCTTGAAAAAAAATTAATTTATAATAAATAGCAAACGAAAATATTTCCTGACATAATAGAAGCATTCACATTTAATCTTTTGTGGACGAGCAAAATTCCACCCCAGATCCACTTGAAAACACTTGATAGGGGAGCGTTCAAAAATTACGACTAAATTGTGTGAGAATCGAGAACATGGTGTGAGACGTCCATCGTAAATAGTAAAAATAAAAGCTAAACAATGAAATTGTGTAAAAATACCCAAACATCTATGGACGTAATTTTCGAACGACCCGCTAAGTGTGCCTCACTCATTAATCATTCTGTGTGAGTTTAAAACCCCGAAATGCTTTATTGGTGTGCACGCGTGGATTGCGTTGGGTGTTTTATCTCGCTTGCTCTCGCAGCGTTCGCTACCTCTTGTTCCGTTTCAGTTTGGCCAACACACTCGTAAGGCCATCCCTCGCCTCCACCGCCCAAAACGATGTTCACTCCAGTTCCATTCAAAGATTTCACTTTCGTACGCAACCATCATCATCCCGCAGCGTACGAGCGAGAGAGCGAGAGCGAGACACCCACAGAGAGCAGGACAACACTAAAGAGCTATTAAAATGCTTTATGGCCGACAACCAATGCTTTATTGCCTTTTTCCCGGTGACGCACACAAATGCATCCTTCTCGGTGTGCGTAAGCAGAAGGGGAAAAGTGAAACATAAATTTGCGCGATAGAGATGGAGCGATTAGTGGCTGTGCCTTGAGAAAAGCCATAAAAGTGTCCGCCTCTTGTGCTCACTTTTTTTTCGCTTCTTTTTTCAATTTCGGTTCCCCCTCTTCAGTGGTGTGTGCCGAGAGGAGAGGTGAGTGATTTCCCGAATGAGTTATTTTCTCCTCGTGAGCAGAGAATTTACGAGCGTCGTGGCCTCCACGTGGTCGCTTATGTATCAGTGGGGTCGGTCGGGGCTTATGCTTTACGACTTTTTCCGGCATCGTTATCAGTGTAAGTGCAGCGAGAGCTTGAGAGAGAATCACAGCTGCTGCGCAGAGAATGAGTGACCCAGTGAGTTACCATGATCTCCGGCTTTGACAGTGTTCGGCTGATGCCGCGTTCGCATTCCCTCTCCGGATGTCTCGCAGCATAAGCATGGCCGGCACTTTAGGACAACATGGCAGGACTAAAGCTACAAGTACGAATCAGGATAACGACTGTGAGAGTGTGTGAGAGTGAATGCGAGAGTGTTGTGTGAGTGTGTGAGTCTGTGATTGTGCTTCTGGGCTCTTGTTTACGACGACGATGACGATTATTACGGTGATGATGAAGGGTAAGTTGTAAAGTAAACGCAATTATGGCGTCGTCAATCTGTAGTTAAGAGAATTTTCAGCTCGTTCCAATAATTGATATGACACTTGTTAAGAGTTCTTCGCTGAGGTACGTGCGGGTTTATTGTTTAAACTGATAAAACACAACTTGATTCAAGCGCTGGGACTTGTAGTGTCGCTTCCATTCGAAAAGAAACCTGATTCAAACAATGCCGTCGGTAAATTTAGGCCCAGAGTGGCGCGTATGAATCGTGTTGCTCTACGGAGGGTCGATCAGAATCATTCATGTTGATTCATGAATACTTTCAATAAATCAGAGGAATTCGTCGTATGTACCATAATATTCATAGTCAATAAAATATGTATAAAATAAATAAACAGGCCGTTTTAAATGAAAATCACATCCTTCAATATTGATAGTTGAATTCAATTTGCCGCATTAATTTACAATTTCCCAACCACTTATCCGCAGGTTTGCATAGGAATTGACATTATCGATTAACAAAAAAAGTCATATAAATTCGTGTTCTGCGACTCTATTTTGGTCAAATTTGTTTAGTTGATTGCGTATGGAATGACCACACTCATTGTTTTGATTTATAAATTCATCACCTCTATTTTGGCCACCATCTTGAATTAAAAAAAATAATTTATTTCAAATTCACATTCTTAAACAAGCGTAGCCTAAGAATTAAACATAAGGACTAAATTTTGTTTGTGATTTGATTATCCGAAGTGAAAATTTTCGTAGTCCTTCGGATAACCGAGTGTGGACTGTTCAATTCCACAGTAAATTCTCATTTTAACAAGACCAAGATTCCATACAAAATATGAAGAATGAAAATTTATTCTGGATTTATATTTATTTTCATGTTTTTGAAAATTAAATTCAATTATAAAAAATCAGTTCAGAGCAGATTGAGCTATTTTCATAATTTTTTTAACATTCTTGTAATTTTATTTTCCAACGTAGTCTTCAGGTCTATTGCAATAACCTTCTTCATTGTCTTTTAATCTTACTCAAACATCATTTTTTTCGATAAATTTGTTGAAAATTGATCGACTTCGACTTCTGGATTGTGCGCGTGCCCGATTTATACAGCAATTCCAGTTGAAAAGAGCCAAAACCGAAAAAAGGTTCTCCGATCGGGCTCAAAATTGTTGTGGGGTTTCCTTAGCCGAATTTTTTTTATTACCGTTAGGGTAACCTACGCTAGGGTGGTCCCAAAAACGGCAATTTTCGTAAATTTTCACAAAAACCACCTTTTAACATTCCAACGCCCAAGGCTTCAAAAAAGTTGGAACGGTAACTTCAACTCGCTGGTTCTCGAGCATATCTCAACCAATCAAGATGATTCTTCTTTCCAGTGATTTGTTAGGATGTCTAGATGATTCTAGAGCTTTACAGAACTTAATTTGATCAAATCTCTAATTTTTGCGATCAAAAACATCGTTCCAACTTTTTTTTTCGCGTGTAAAAAAAATCCGCAAAAAAATCCGCGGAGGCAGTCTTTTTAAAAATGGGTAGAACGATGTTTTCGGTCGCAGAAATTACAGATTTGTTCAAATAAAGTTCTGCAAAATTTTAGAATCATCTAGACATTCTTACAAATCACTGGAAACAAGAATCGTCCCGATTGGTTGAGTTAGGCCCGAGAACCAGCGAGTTGAAGTTAACGTTCCACCTTTTTTGGAGGCTAGGGCGTCCGTGTAAGTTGGACATGCGTTGGGCGTTCCAGTGTTTAAAAAAATCATAATTCCGTGCCATTTCAACCGATTTTAGCTGTCTTGGACGCAAATGAAAAGTTATAAGTTGATATTCAAAAAAAAAAAAATTGAGATCTGAAAAAACAGCCAAAGATTTGAAAAAGTCGAATGAAAACAAAAAAATGGCGTTTTGACCGAGTTTGAACCAAAGAGCCTATGTCTGAAAATATTTTTATCGGATTCCACATAGGTAATACCCCAAGTAACATTTTTTTTCCAGGAGTTCTACAAAAGCTCTTCAAGATAGCTACAGCATAGCAGTTTGGACCGCGGTAGGATAAAACTCTCTTCAAGTACTCTTCCAAACTCATGAAGAAGTTTTGAAGAGAATTTTATCCTACCGCGGTCCAAACTGCTATGCTGTAGCTATCTTGAAGAGCTCTTGTAGAACTCCTGGAAAAAAATGTTACTTGGGACAGTCCAGACTCTATTATCCGAAGCCTCGATTATCCGAAGTTTCGTTTATCCAAAGATTAATTATCCGAAGGTATGCATGGGACTTCGAATAATCGAATCATAATCATTTTTTTAATTTTCTTGTTTTTGACATATAATTTGAGTTCTGTGACCCCATTTTAGTTAAATTTGAATTTCTTTTAAATTAAAAAAATACTTTGTTTCACTGCCATTTTGGCCGCCATCTTGAATTTAAAGATTTTAATTCATTTTAGAGTAGTTTATGGGCCTCGCCCATAGAAAAACAATGAAATTTCTTGATTCGATTATCTGAGTCTGGACTGTATCACAAAAAAGGAGATGTCAACCCCGTAGGTTTCAGAGATATGATTTTTTGAAAATAAAAAACTGAGTTTTTCCACGCGCCACGCCGAGAATATGACGGAAACGAGAAAAATCAACTTTTATTGCTAAAACTCCAAAACTTTTAAAATTTCTGCGATGACATTTATATCTAGAGTTTTTTTTATCAGGTCCTATGATCATATGAAAGACAATAGTTTATTGGTCCTTTTCCTAAAAAAAAACTCTGGATATGTTTGGGTACCAACATTTTCGTGATTGAAAGACTCAACTTTTGAGGCAGTACAAGCTAATTAATCCAGAGTTCGATTTTATTAAATCTTAAAAAAAAAGATTGAATATAGTAAAAAACAATTTTGTCAACTTATTTGTGGAACTCAAATTGATTCCAACGACTTAGTCAAATCCGGGAGGTTGAGTGTCTGTGTCATTACCTTATATTACCTTGAGACCAAAATTCATTTTTCTCCATTAAAAATATTTTCCAATTAAAATATAAATATACGTAATTCGATCACAATTTTAACTTTTTTTTTTGGCAGTATTGTCAGTAATAGACAAAAAAAAGTAAAAATTGTGTAACCGAATAAGCCACCGCAAATATTAAATGTTTTGCAATTAAACTCCACTTGAAAAATGACTATATGCTTAAATAGAATGAACTTACCAGTTTTAATTAAAACATTTAAAACTCGCTCTTTTCGAAAGACTACTAGATATTTCACTTCTTCAAAACAATATCTGTAGCATATCGAACTTTAAAAACCACTGCCCACCCGATTTTCTTCCACTTTTGATGACGTCGCCATCAAAATGATTCTTCATACTTTTCCTGTGATCACCGCACACCAACCAAAGCAACCACACACTTGTAAGCATATAATGAGCTTGCATGCTAAGATCGACGAGAATCAAGCACTTTTTCTGAACTCCGAATTTTACCGCACAAGATTTTGACTTACGAACATTTTTTCCCATACTATTCCGCCGCGCCGCGTATTACACGATCACATTTTGATATTCTTCAGAATATCGTACCAAACTACTAGGAACACTCGGTGGAAATCGCGGAAAAAATATATTTCAAAACAATGCGAGTGAACGACGCGCACCGCACCCGACGAGGCTTCCATTTTGTTTGACCTCCACCGAACAGACGCACGATCGTTCTTTATCCGGCCACCAGGCCAACCTCCTGTGGCCGAATGGTTACGGGTTTCGCCTTATAAGCGGAAAGTCATGGGTTCTTCTCAGGGTGGCAGCCTTAGGTTTAAGTTCAGAGGTAGCAGCAACCGCATGAGTATAAAACGGTTGCTTCACGTGCTCTTCAAGCATGTGATCGATCTTGGGATATTCCTTTGCGCCTCTTCGCAAAATACTTTCCTCGTGTCTTCGCATGTAAATTATGCCCAGCCGATCGGTATTGCACTGCAGTCCAGTCGCATTGTCCAGATCAGAGCAAAGGGAACACCGCAAATATAGCACCACAAAAGACAATTGTCTTTACAAGACCCCGCGCGGCAAATAATAGCAGCTGGGAAGAGCTTGAAAAATGACACGAAAAAATTGTCACCGCGGTTCTAGCGATACATAGCGCACAAGGCACAAGGAATGGACTTTACAGCATCTGGATGGAACAGCACTTTTCCTCTCAATAGGAACTGTGTTATAGATCTGGAAATGCTTAATAACAGTAAAAATGGGTAACACGATACAATAGTCCTTGTAATCAGGATTCCGTGTCTTAATACTCAAACAGAAAAAAAAAAAAAATCCGGCCACCAGAGTGTGCTGTTCTGAAAGCTTACTCGCGGGCGAAAGCTTTTCGGCCATTTGCTCGCGCGGAGAGGAACCTCATTTTGTTTCGCTCGCAGGCGTTTTTTTTTCTGTCTCTCTCTGCCTACGCGTTCTGCGTTTATGAGCCAGCTTCGCTAGCGCTTGAGGATCGTTTTGCGACTTCTTACTAGTTATTGAGAAATTTTGTTTTCTTTTTTTCTTTATTGAACTTATTGAAATTTTATGTCACGAGTTAAACTTGTACATCCTAACCAAAAAACATGATTTTCTAAGTTCAATATCCCACTTTTCATACGAATTTTTCAGTTCAACCCATATAACCATTTTTATGGTTGTAGTACCTGAACTCAAAAATTCGTTTGAAAAGTGGGATATTAAACTCAGAAAATCATGATTTTTGGGAAGGGTATACTACTGTTAAATCAAGCAGTAAAACTTTGTACACAATTTATCTAAAATTGACTTTTGGCTTTATTTCAAGCAGATTTGAGATTGCCGTGAAATTTTGATTTTCCAGCTGTGAAAAATCGCTAGCCCTAATTATGATGATTCCCCAAGGTTGAAGATTTTTATACATAACATGTTATTGTAAAATGACAGAATGTAAATGCTTTCCTTTCACAAAATTGCTTCGTGAATTTAAAAAAGATATTTCGTAAAAGCATCACCAGAACTTATCCCTGCCAAAATAATTTTAAATGTAAAATAGAAAATTTTCCCAGGTTTTTTTCTTTCCATCGCCGAAACGGGGGTTTCCGATATTTTTCCGCTCTTCTAGAACTCCAAAATAGATAAACCAAGCGGAGGGGACCACGGTAGCCTTTTGGTCGCTTTATTCCGAAATGGTTCACTTCGCTCACGTTTTCCCGCAACGATGGATGGGAAACAAAACTCAAGTGGAGAATAATGAGTTTCAAACGAGAGGCGGCGGCGGCCGGAAGGTGCAGGCGACCGACTGAAAAGACGGAAAATAAGTTAAATTTAATGTGAAAATAATATTACACGTGCTCTAAATAACAATTTATGTCTTTATTTCTTCCCTGGCCTGGATGATTGCATGGGGGTGGCCGAACAAAAAAACACGCGGAGAGGAATGACGAACAGCTCGGTATTGAGATTAGGGCGAATTGTGAAGAGTGGCACTCTGGTTGAGCAGAGGAACCAATTTCTTTAATTATACGATCAGCAGGTGATTTCAGAATATTCTCAACAACTTTCCACCAGCAGCGCAGCGGCCACTAATTGTTACAATCATTCTAGCTGGCTGGATTGAACCCCACTTTCTTCTCAAGATCCCCAGCAGGAGGCAATTAAGCGGACTTAAGAAAAATCCATAATGGCGATTGTCAGGGAAAAGCGAGGTGAGACAATTTCTGAATCCTTGGTAAAACTTGGTAATTTATGTTTGCCCGGGAGTCGGTTCTCGTGGGCAACCCACCTAGCGATTGTCACCGAGACCAATGTCGATAAATTTACATTGGCCAGGGTGGTTGGAGGTTGGTTGGTCACATCAAAAGAATAGCGAAAGAAAGCAAAATTAGAAAATTTCTCATTCTAGCGATTTTTGGAGGAGCTTTCGGATATTCGAGAAGTCTTGCTCGCGAAGGTGACTTTTTAGTATCCGGGCTAGTAGGAGTAGGCTGCGACGACGACGACATTGCCGAGGCTGTGACACTGATGGTCGTGAATAAATAGCAAGCTGTGGTACCATATTTATGGCCACCCTCGTTCTAGTGGCTAGCCCCTTTCCGGGAAAGTTGGGCGTCGCTCGGCACAGCATCCGTGGAAATTGCTCGAGGGTGAGTTGAAAAAGTACCCGAATTACGGAGGGGTCGTCGACGCCACCCTGGCTGGCTGGAAGGTGTTTTCGCACTTGGCTGCCCAAAATAGAAGGGCCAACGGTGGGTGGTGGGCAACAACGGGTGGCGACCTCATCCCCACAGCCACGTGGAATGGTGTGCGATACAATATTTGCTGTTATACATTATTTTCTGTACAGCATGAGGGATTACATTGTGATTTATAAAGGATCTACAAGATATATTGCAAGAGTGTGTCGGCAATTTTTATTTGAGATTTTTTTTCCTTTCTCTTTCGGCGAAGGCAAAAGAAGACTCCTTCTTGGAGCTGACCCCACAGCGGCACGTTTCGCCTTCGTTTTCCCTCCCGGGCCAAGCTCATTTCGTCCGAAACGCTTTGTTCTTCTCGGAGGCATGCCAATTTGACGTTGAAGGAACGGTTCACTCTCTGGTGCTATACTTCTTTTTGGTGCCGCGTTTGGATCCTTGGAAACTTTTTTTTTCTTCTTTCTCCATCACTCTTCCTCCTGTTGTTTTTCGTTTCGGGGGGAAACCTGAAACTTTTCACCTTTTTTTCTTTGCTTGCCTTACACCTCTCTAGAAACGCTATATACCGAATCGCTGTACGTGTGTGTATTTGGGTGATAAACGATAAAATATAAAACAAATAAATAAGTTATGTTAAAAACACGACCGAAAAGCGAAACGCTCAGGGAATTCACGAGAAGAAATATAGCTAGAACAAGACCGTCAGAGAGCAAAATAAGATTATTATTATGACTTTATTTATCTTAATAAATAATATTTTATTTATGGGATTATTATGTGATCGGGATGGAAAATTTTTGCGCGCTTATTTATTTCCCGCGTGCCAGATCGTTCCTTAAAATGCCGCACGACGACGACGACGACGACGATTGTAAGCGGCGGATTAAGGTGCACACACCAAAGTATCGCTGAATTGGATTGGAGAGTGCAGTAATATTTTTCGCACATTATAAATATCCCAGGGATTTCATTCTTCTTTTGGACTTTTCACCGCGCGCGCGAGCTTTTGTGTGCCCTCGAAAGCCGCTCATTCTCCGTTGCTCGTTTATGGGTGCTTTATTTTCGCTCCTTCGTCGTTTTATGAAGCGACGAGATTTATCGGGATAAAAGAATTTCCCATGAAACGAAATCGCTGCCAGTTGTTGGGCAGCTATAAACGGGATGGAGCCGGAGATTTTGCCTCCGTTGATAACAATCAAGGGATGTGTGAACGATTGACGAAGCATCTTTTATTTGCCACCTGTATGGTCCGTACGGGGGATGAATAAACAGCGATGGTTTGCATCCACTCAGCAGTGCCTCAACTGTACAAACTGACTGTAATTCCCAAATAAATCACATCATCCGGGAAGGCTTGCGCCGTTCATAAGAACGATACACGGTGGGTGAGTTTGGTGATGCTGGTGGTCAAAATATTGGTTTTTCCACTTGAACAACTACCACAACTTGAAAAAATACCATGAAAAGCTATTAAAAATGAAACACATCAACTTCAACTCGTGGTCCTCAAACAGCCATTTAAAAAATTGAAAAAATGGTTATACATATTGGTTTGTTGAATTAATCAGGATTGTTAATGAAAAACACATCTACATGATCATATCAATTTCTGATTAAAAATCAATTGAAGGAAATAAATTGGTATTAAACATAATTATTTTGCTTTGTTTGCAATAAGTAAAACAGCAAACGATACTCAACTTCTCTTAATGTCCACCGTTTCTCCCACCGTGCGATGGCTCTGAATCAGGGACGCGCCTGCTCAAACAAATGACACACTCTGCGAAACATGCAAATTTAATGTCTCATTCGGCAAATAAATTTTATTCCCAACACACCATAACTTAAAACGCTCATGTACGTCAGGAGAAAGAAAGAAAAAAAAATCACCAGAGACTCGAACAGGTCCCGGTCGAAAGGACCCCAAAACGCGACGGACGAGCAGCCACTTTGAAAGCATTCGATCCTCCGATCACGTTCCAGCTGTCTTTTGTTTATTTGTCAACCGTCAATCGTCGTGCTCCGACGTCGTCGTCTTCAACGTCGTATCAACCGAGCAAAACGACCCACGGAGAGCCTTGGACCAAGTGGGGGTGGAGGAGGAGGAGGAGGTGACACATTGTGTGAATTTTTATCGAAGCATCTCCATCGAGCTTTCCCTCCGCTCTGAGCAATGGCGCAAAAATGTGAACTGCACTTTGCGCGCGCGACTCTCTACAACATAATATCCAGCGGTGAGGTTAGATTATGTAATGCCTACCCCCCACCCTCCTCCCACCACACTTCTGGATGAATGTTTGCATGCATGGCGAGTCGCGTGCATGCAATTGAAGCCAATTACACGAGCCAGCAATCCCTGCTCTCGGCGGAAAGGGCTCACGAAGAGGTAAACTTGTTTGTTTTTTTTTCGTGTGTTCTGCGTGGAACTTCACCTGGGAACACGGCGGGAAGAAGGACTCCCGAGAGGTGTACACCAATTTGTACGTCGTTAAATGTGCGGCATCCACTCGAAGTGAATCATTTGGAGTATCAACCAGCCAATATGTTATAATTATCGCATTCCTTCCTGTTACGAGCTTTACTCGGTAGCCACGCGGTGCAATATGCGAAAGTTTGGGGAAAGACAATGCAGAAAAAAAACGCTGAACCGGAATAAAAAAAGATTACTATATCCATCTACATGGTTGCTGTTTCCTTCACAATTTTGCCTGCATTGATATTAATTGATTCAAAAAGGTATTAAATGAATTGTTAATCGCCAACAGCACATAATATTTACTTCTTAGGACTGCGACCTTTTGATCAACGTAAAAAATGTATAAGTCACTAAATTCACTTTGAATACTCGGATAATCTTCAGTATAGAGGGAAACAACCTTTTTTTTAATCGTTTACAAGCATCATTATCAAAATTCCTAGAAATATAACCAATGTAAAAACATAAGTTGAGCATATATTTTTTACAAAATTTTGATGTTTGATCAATTGTTTTGCTGTTTTCAGTAAGAAAAGTTTAATGGTCACGCAGAAAAAGTACTGCCACAACAAAGACAAAGAGGCAGATTGAACATTTAAGATATTTTTTTTTCGAAGGTACGACCTTTTGCGAATATCTGAGGATGTACAAACAGGACAAAAAAAGTACGAACTGTAGTTTATGATGTTTACAGAGCAAACAGGCAATAACAACGTTACAAACTGCTGGGCTCAGCACTAGAATAGGCTAGTGATAATCATGTAAGTGAGAGTGGGGAGATTATATTTTGTAATTTTCCTTGCGTGAAAATGTATAATTTTCTGGAAAGATGAGCATTATTGACTTAAACTCATTGAAAAAGAAAACAATTTAAAAAATCAAGTGGATTTTTGTATGTTTTAATTTCTTGATACCTTTTGGAGGAATTTTCTGATCGATTCGATATCTCTGGGTAAAGTTGTAGTAAGTCGACGTCGTGTGGGAACTGTGAAGGTCAAAAGGTGAGACATTATGAGCAGCACAAAATGGCGTTCTTAACTCAGTTTGGCCCAAATGCACGTACGACAAGTTAGCACGACGGCGACGAATTGATGAAGTCCTTTGAGAAAAATATGCACATGGATTTCTTTCGGTGGATTTTCTAATTACCTTTTTTTACGTTTTTTGGTGGGTCTCGTGGCGCAGGGGTAGCGGCTTCGGCTGCCGATCCCGATGATGCTATGAGACGCGGGTTCGATTCCCGCCTTATCCACTAAGCTTCTATCGGATGGTGAAGTAAAACGTCGGTCCCGGTTTCTCCTGTCTCGTCAGAGGCGCTGGAGCAGAAATCCCACGTTAGAGGAAGGCCATGCCCCGGGGGGCGTAGTGCCAATAGTTTCGTTACGTTTTTTTAAATTTTAAAATTAGTTTCTAACAAACCGTATTTACCTTTTTTATGTATTTTAAGGGACACAAACTCGCAAATTTTGAGCCAGAGGGAATGATGTTTTTAAATAGAAATATTACGCCCTTTGGAATTGTTAGTCTTGATTTTAAAATATTCGAAATATTTTTTTTATCTAATTTATCAGTAAGATTCACAAATGTTTCATGAATATTTGCTGAAGACACCGAAATGATCAAAAAAATTCTCCAAAAGATTAGAGTTGACTTTATAGCTGTCGGCCACTATTTTGTAGTGTCTTCCCTTTATCTAAATGCATTTCGCCGCCTTAGGATCCTAAGTGTACGACAGTATGACACTGAGCGACGGCGCCGATTACCTATGTTGACACTTACACTGAAATAAAAAAAAGTATAAAATTCCTAAATTCTAGGAATTTTGCCTCCTTTTCTTATTAAGTAATCCAAAAAACCCAATTACTAAATAAGAAAAGGAGCCAAAATTCCTAGAATTTAGGAATTTGGTACTTTTTTTTATTTCAGTGTAGAATTTTAAGGCGACCGCCGCGATATTCGAACCGGCGACCTCTGGATTGTGAGTCCAGTGCGCGGTTCGATTGATCCACAACGGGCGGGGCTACAAAAGATACAGATTTTCAAATATTTACGTAGTTGTTTTGACCTTTGTAAATTTAATTTTGAATTTTATTTTAAGACTTTGAAAAAAATGCGATACTGCACACTGGAAAAAAATATCTTTAACTGGTTCATTCATGCTAACAAATATTTTCAACGTAGGAAAATATATTTTGGAAAAAAATCAGTCGATTGCACATCTATTTGCATTTATATTTTGAAGATTATAGAAAATATTTGTTTCGCTTCCTGAATTTTTAAGGCCTTTTTTAAGGAGAGGGTAACATAAACTTCAAAAAATATTTGCAACGATTTTATTATCAGATTAAAAAATACAAATTAAATCCAAGTCCGGAATTCGGGGAGAATTTCTTCAGTATAGACGGTTGTTTTCGTTTGCAGTTTCGTTTATTAAAAAAAATATCGTGATTTTTGCTCCTATAGGTAAGGGATGTTTCGCATGTTTCTTAAAATCAAATTTTAAATTCAATTGTTTTTTTTTAATGTCGATGCAAAATTCTCATCACCTGATACAGTTATGGCAAATGACAAGAAGTATTTCTCGAAATACTTGATTAGGCATTAATTGATCATGGAAAATTGATCGTCACTTTAAAACTAATTATATTTTACAGAATTCAGCACCAAAATGCTAGTTTTTGAAGGTGCAGAAGGAACTTAAGTTTCAAATTAAATGAGTCTAATGATTATTCAAAAGGATCAAGAAATTCGTACTATTCTAAACAACTAGTAGAATGATTATTTTCTAAATATGTATCTAACAGTAGAAGCCAAACAAGTGCCAAGTGATACAAGTAAATCGGTGGAAAAAAATCAAGTTTTGATATGTGCACACTCTGAAACATAAAAACAACTGATTTCTGACCATTAAAATATAAATTTTCAACTATTATCATAATAAATTTTACGACATTAGGTTGTATTGATGCCGAGATATAGCTATTTAAATAAGAGGTTTCAATTGGGTGAAATGATATCAGAACACTACTTTGACCAAATCGTCTCAAAATTTTGGTGAAGACTCGTTAAACCCATCCCGTGAGCATTACAAAGGCCTATTTTTTAAAGTTTGTTTAAAAAAGTTGTTTTTGAGTTTATGAATTTTGTATTTTTTTAAAACAAAACATAAAAATCGGACATCGTCATGCACACAGGATATGGCTTGAGTGTCTTCCCCCCAAATTTCACCCAATTTGGTCTATTCAATCTCGAGATATCTTGGCACCCGTGAAAAAATTCAGTGATTCTAGAAAACGCTCAGAAAGTTGGTCAGTTCGCTTTGCGCATGGCAGTTAGTTAGTTTTTTCTGTTTGATATTTTTTTTTCTGTAAAATGACATTTTGTGATTTTCTACATGTATGTAACCCCTTAAGCAAACTGAAGATACATCACACGAACCTCAGATCACTTACATGTTTATCAACTTTAGCCTTGATTTCGCCGTTTAAAGTGACTTTAAAGTTTGGAAAAACCTACCATCCACTCCGAACATGCCATCTACAGATCCCGGAACACACAGTCTGAGATGCCAAACTAGAAAACACGTCCACCATATACATATTCGGGGAATCGGCCGAGAAAAGGCAGCCAAGCGTTATTCTTGGGCACCATGACACTATGGAGAAAGAACGAGAGAGAGAGTGTGTGGAGGAAAAAAAAAGGAGAACAGGAATGTTGTCACATGAAATGATTTATGCTAAAATTGTGATTTATTATCAAAACAAGCACCGAGAAGATTATTCGCCCTGGAGAAGAAACTGGAACGTTCCTGTGAGAGAGAGCGGTAAGAGAATAGAGGAATGTCGCCGGTGCTGTGTCTTCCCGGTCCCGACGGACCCTCTCGAATCTTGGTCGCCTGTGTCGTCGCCTCGACCATTTTTTCCGAATCCAAGGTCTCTAAAGTTTATCTTAGAGACTTCCCGTGAGCGTGAAATGATGGAAAAAATGTGGCCTGGGATGAATCAAAACACCTTTCTCGGTGGGTCCTTTTTTTGGTGTCCCCTGCCTTCCTTGCTGCTCTCTCAGGGTGAAAGGTGATTTAAAGGAGGGCACATTTCTCCGCAAACAAAGGGAAAAACCATTAGCCGTACCGAACATCGATTTGCTCTGGCTGTGACTTACCTTCGGAGTGTCGTGTCCTTGATGGCGAACCTTGACGATAATGATTGTAATTGCTCTACGGCTACCACGCCGATTTACATAACATTGTGTCACTTGCTTCAGGGGACACGTTTTTTTTTTTTTTTGCTGCTCCTTTTTGAGATGAGGTTCAAACTCCAAGGCTTTTCGGTGGCAGGCAACGTTGCTTGTCTCACTTGTTTTGCCTTCGAAAAATTTGTTTGGTCTTTGAAGCAACAACGTGCAATGTTACCACATTTTTGTCGTCTCGAAGAAATCTGCTGCCGCTGCCTGGGCTGGGAAGCAAACAGTACAAACGTAATTTAAATGACACGAAATTATTTGTGTTATTCAGTCGTGTCTGTCCCCGTCAAGCACGGGACGCTATTTCGGTGTCCGCCCGGTTTTTAGAGATCGCACTTTTCGACGCAATTCGACGTTCCACGAATGTGTCGTACATAGAGCTTGACAAGCTCTTGTTTTTTGTTGTTGTTTGAGCCGCGATTCGATGTCTACATTCTTGCTGTGGCAGTCGTTGTTTTTGTTGTTGTGCCGTGCATACCTTCATGAACACAGTGTCCTTAGGACAATCGTTGACATTCTGCACCACCGCAGCTGGGAAACAACGTCAAAGTCACTCAAGTGACGAAGGCAATGTTGCAAGTTTGAATGTTAAAAAATAAACATTTACTCAATCGACAGACATTTGCTCGTCATGTGCTAATTCCGTCTAAAACGTTCGTGCACGTGTAATGCTTGTGCTGATTAAATGTGGTCTACAATTTCGGCGCAGAGTAATATCTCGGGGAAAACCACATTCGCTCCGCACCAACACCAACAAAGCGCAAGAAGAAACGAAAAATGATTCGCGAGATTCGCCGGAAATTTATGGCACTTCTAGTAAAACAAGCTGTTTTCCAAAGTTTTTCCCACCACCTCAGCGCGCTGGAGCTCAGCTTGTCTCCCGAAGAAACGGTTGGTGAAGGGTAAAGTTTTCGTAATTCATAAAACTCTCCAAATGCTCGCTCGCTCCATGCTTCGCCACCCACTTGTGGAGGAAAATTATGGTGGATGGGGAGAAGGCTCGTTTGAAAACTACCCCGGAAAAGCTCGGATGAATGGAAACTCTTGTTCTGGGACCACCCGGTGGCCTGATGCTGCTGCTAGCTGTTGTACAGTTGTGCCCGCCCAAGGCTCCATTGTGGTCGAGTCGCAGGGGAAAATTGGTTTCGGTTCCAGGGCGAAAGTTTTTTATGTGCGAATCCTAGCCACATTCCCAAACAAGAAGCCAAGAAGTAGATCCAGTACCGCGGGTGAGTGAAGGTACCCGGTTACTAGCTCCGGCAAGTCAGTTGAGCTCCTGAATTCTCGCTGTGCCAGTGTAAGAGCACCGAGCAAAAAGGAAAGCACCACGAAGTAGTACATTAATCTTCTTTCACTAATTAACCATCCTATTGCATGCGCGAAAAGTTTGCAAAGACGAAAGTTTTATTTTAAATTATAATTTATTTCGGTTATTCATTACACCACCGAGGAGTTATTGTTCATTACGAGCTTCCCTCACGAGTGTTGCCAATTTGCGGATGCAGAAAGCGCACATTTAAACCGTTAGTTGATAGAGTGTTGAAATTTGGTGGCATTTGTGTACAGTTTCAAACCTAACCCCCACCATTTTTGTCCGAGGATTCCGATTTCCGACTATCGCACAATTTCCACCCAGCATGTGTGTTCGATTGCACACACAACGGATTGTAATCCGTTTGCCATACTGGGTGCGATTGGCCACGCCACGTGGAGCCACGTTTTCCGGAACCGCCAAGGATGCTCGTCGCTGCCAACACATGTGGCGAAGACACGATAATACATTTTTATATTATTTTTGCGCTGGAAAATCCCATTTTTAAACCTTGGAAACACCAACGGAGATAAGATGGCAAAATACACCCCATTACAAATAGGAAAAATTTATCATTTGTTTATTGAATGGATTTCCCTTTTCCTACGTGAATTCGTTGCAGAATTTGTTCAAACGATTACATTTCGATAGGATTTTCCCTCATTTTTACAGCGGCCAAGGAAAATATTTGCATTGTTTCTTGTGAAAATCTTCCATAAATCAAGGATTTCCAGCTTCTTGCATGATGAATTGGCTGAAAGCGTGCTTCCCCCACCGCGTGGATTGCCGGCTTTTGATTGCGGAAAGAAAGTATTTGGCGCTCGGCGGGATTTTATGATGCAAAGAAAGCCGCCTGAATGTAGGCAAACAACAACAGAAAAAAAACTCGCGGCGCGGGCATAAAACGCATGGCGCAGCATCCGTTTCCGCTCAAATAGGAGCAGCAGGACCCCCACACATGCCACGTTGAAGTGGAACAAAGGCCAATTTGCTAGTTTGAATATATATGACCATGGCGCGTCTGTTGCGGCGGTTTTTGGTCGCAGCAGCAGCAACACTACTTACTATGGCTACAACACAGAGTTGCAACGCAAAACGCTTGGCACTGTCGGTTGGTCGCTCGCTCTACTAGAGGGCACCCCACGAGGTCGCTTCCACCAGAAACTGAGACTGAGAGAGGACACCAACGCGCAATATTTCATTTTTAGTTCACTTTATTGTGCACTATTCCGTTATTTATGCATAATTTTATTTAGTGGAATGTCATATAAACAGTTATTAAATATCTCTTTTTTGTCCTTTTTTGGATTGTGCGTTTCTCGGGCCCTGGGCCTTTTCGCGCGTAATTCCAAAATACGCACTTTTCCTGTGACGAACTCGGCGATGTTTCAAGTATTAAATAAAATATTAAAAGTTTGCACATTGTCAATCCAACAATTTGCTAAAAAAAATCCGTGAAATGGTGGGAAATGCGTGCATTATATAAAAAAGTGATAACAACTTTTTGAACAAACTTAGGTAAAAATTTTTTTTTTCTTTTTTTTGACCGAAATAACAAGCTTATATAGGCGTTTATCCATTCCACTCTTCATCAATCTGATAGCCCATCGGGCTAAGGCGCCAGCTCTCTCTGTGAGTGCCGGGTTTCAAACCCAGGATCAATCCCATTGATTGCAACTTTTTTTATGTGTGAAGAAAAACTGTACAGTGCAGTGAAGAAGAGATGCGCATGATTTTGCATGTGATTTTACCATCTACTGCAGGGGTGCCCAACCTTTTAGCCTTGCGGGCCAGATCTGATTTTTCTAAAACAGTGGCGGGCCGGAACTAATATTTGATAAAAGTTGAAAAAATAAGTTTTTTTATGATTGGGTTCTTTTAAAGTAAATAAATAGAAGAACTAGTGTTGCAAATAGGATTCATATATCTTGATTTAAAGAATGAAAAACAAAGATAACTTTCAAAAATGTGTTTATTTGACTTATTTCAATTTTTGTTTGTTTAAAATTGTATAGTACAATTAAATACCTTGATATAATATTAAAAAAAAACATTCTAATTTTTATGGTCGTTGCAATTTTTGTTAGTTTAATTTCCTCAACACTACAATATAAAAAAAATGAGACATAGTAAAATTTATTCAAACGAAATTTGGATTCGAATATCCTTTACAAAAAAAACTTTTCGCGTTGTTGTGCACCATTATTCAAATAAAAAAAAAATTTAAGTGATTTAAAAAATCACAAATTTAAAAAAGTAATAAAATAAATGATTTTATATTTTATGACTTTTTTAAATTTGTGTTTTTTTTAATCATTTTAAATAATTTTTTTCGCTATTCTTCGAAATTCAAAGCTTATTAAAAATTTATGTTTTGCTCCCTAATTGCTTGACTCATTTTGAGACATTTTTTAATATTCAGTATGAATAATTTGCATTTTAAAGCTTTTCTCAAACTGAAAAGTTATTCTGGAAAATACATTAGTTTTTGCTTGCATATTTATTTAAAAAATAGAAAACAACTTCAATTTGAAAAAAACACTGCTAAAACTGAAAAATATTTAAATTTAGTGTCTTTTTGTACATTTTTAGACAACAATCCAAGTTTTTTCATAAATTTCACAATTTTACGAAATTTTCAGTTTAAAAATATGAATAAAGAAATTATAAGAATTGAATTCAAAAATGAAGAATGTTGTGTAAATATGTTAAAATTTGACCTCAAGCTTATTTTGTTTATTTCAGACAATCAATTTATTTATTTAATATTTCATGAACAGCCTTAAGGGCCGGTCATAGAACTATTTTGAAAAGCCGTCGCGGGCCGGATGAAATGGCTTCACGGGCCGGATCCGGCCCGCGGGCCGGACGTTGGGCAGGCCTGTTCTTCTGTGACATATTCGTAATTTGAGCCCATTTTCACTCACTTCTTTTGTATAAAATAAAATGTTTTTCAATGAATAAATTATTAACTCAACAAGCTGATCAAGATTTTTTAGAATAATAAAAATGTTTTGAAACATTTTTTTTTAATTTCAATCTAAACTTGCTTTTGAACAAACAAAAAGTAAAACAAAGTATTTTTACAGCAATTTCGCAAGAAAACAGCATGCATGTAAGTGTATTTTTTTCTTGTTTAGCCATTATGGTGACCTACGCCGTGTTAGGGTTGTCCGAAAAATTGCCATTTTCATAAACTTTCACAAAAACCACATTTTTCTACAAACTATAACTCCGCGTCAATTCAACTGATTTTTGTTGTCTTGGACGCAAATTAAATGTGATTAGCTGGCTTTTCAAGGAAACATAGTTTGAATACCAAAAAATCCACCCTAACATTTGAAAAGGTCACGTGCAACTTTAAAATGTCGTTTTGACGCTGTCTGGACCAAAAAACATACATAGGAAAACGTTGAATTATGGACAGTTGAAAATTTGGTTTGTTGGTTACTACCCAAGTAACCGCGAAGCACTAAATAGCAGCATTAAATCAACATTATATTGGCATTTAATACCAGCAAATAATACTTCAAAACATTTAATCAGCACTTTTCCCTTGAGAAATATTTCAAGTGGCGCACAGTGATGCCGATTTAATGCTTCACCGAAAGCTCGAACAAAATCAAACTGCTTTATCGACGTCAAGGCTGGGAGAAAAAAAGAACAGCTGCTCCACTCACACACTTGGTGGTGGGCCTCCTTTGTTTTTTTTTTCTCCTGTTGCGTTTCATGTGTGAGTGTGACACTTTGATGTTATTCTTACACTTTTCTCGTCGATCTCTAGGATGCGCGCCAGCCAACTGATGTATTCGGAATTGAGTGCTTGTTTTGAAAGTTTTAATCGATGTGGTTGATGCATCGAACATTAATTAAGACTTTCTTTCTGCTGTTTCGAGTTTCCGTTGTGATTTAGTTGGACGGAAATTATCGATTATCACTCAGAAAATTGCGGCCAGCCAGGCAAGTGCAGTACAATTAATTACGGGTTAAAAGGGACAAGCACTGGCTAACGGGAAATGCTTTTCCGAGGAGTGCTTGGTCCACGGTTGGCAAAATTTCACAAAGTGTATCAGACTTCCGGAAAGCAGCTTTTTGCTTGTGAGAAGTCATTCAATTTACCAGAGAACTTTTGATAATGTCCTTTGTGCTATGGGAATATGTTTTAAAAAATTTGACTTAATTACAGGCTGCGGTTTTGTACAAAAAAAAAAAAAAAAAACCCTTCAATCAGCGGGAATTGAACCCAGTTCACGCAAAAATGAAACTGATTCAAACTGGGGGAACTGCGCCTTAGCCCACACGCTTACTAGAACGGTATAACAGGAGAAGGATTAAAGTCAATAAGAGCGTGTCTGGTTGAAATGTTTCCCGTATCGATGGGTTACTTTGTTGATAAACATCAAATATTTTGAAGGACATTTTCATGGTCGTAAATGGTGATTTAATGCCAGTTGTAATGCTGCAAAGTTTTGGTACTTTGAAGCATTCGCAAAGCTTATTTACTACTTCAAAACATTCCAGTGCTGATTTAGTACTGAATAATTCGCAAAGCTTATTTACTACTTCAAAACATCCCAGTGCTGATTTAGTACTGAATAAATACTTCAATTTAGTGCTTGTGGTTACTTGGGTACCTGAGTAATTTTACCTGGAAAAATGTTTAAAAATGTATGAAAATGTGCTCCTGATGAAAAATTTACCATTTCCTGATATATATTTTTTTGACACAACTTCTGTCACAATTCCCTGATGAATATTACCATTTTTTCTGTGCATACTTTTGCGTTATTCAATTACGAAAAACGCTCGGTTCAATTTTGAGCCCGATCCGAGCACTTCTGTTTTTTCCATGCTGTTTCCGTGGCTATTTAACTGTCTTGGTGTCTAAGAGCATCTCCACCGGTGCGCACATAAATGAGTGACTGTTTTGTTCACCCACAGCGCTACTATTTTAGTTTAGTCACCCTTCCCACACCGGTCGTTGATAAAACGGGTTGATAATATAGTCACTGCCAACCCCACCGGGGGGGAGTATCAGCTTATTTTGACGTTTCGAAATAAAATATGTTTTAATTTATTGGCATGACCGATTGCCAAAATCTTCAAAGCCAGAAGTAATTATTTCCAAAAAAAACTAGATTGGCCGCAACCTGGATTGGTCCGGGTTCCCCGGGGAATGTTCCGTTGGAGCGACATTGGCAGCATCGTATGAATATGGGCAATATTGGTGTCAAACTTCGCGATTTTCAAAATCACATATGAAAATTACGAAAACTGACATTTTAAACGGACTGGCCGGAACCCGGATGGTTCCGGGGTTTCCGGGGGATGTTCCGTTGGAGGGTCATTGGCGGCTCCGATGAATATTGGCAATATTGGTGTCAAACTTCGCGATTTTCAAAATCACATATGAAAATTACGAAAACTGACATTTTAAACGGACTGGCCAGAACCCGGATGGTTCCGGGTTCCCCGGAAGATGTTCCGTTGGAGGGATACATGGAATATATATATGGAACATATGGAAATCACGAAAATGGACATTGTGAGTGGACTGGCCCCGGGGATGTTCCGTTGAGCGGACATTGGCGGCACCGTACGAATATGGGCAATATTGGTGTCAAAATTCACGATTTTGAATATAACATATGAAAATTAGTCATCCACAATCCACAATTTAAATACATTCAAAAAATAAATTCCTTCAATGTACCTTCAACGGAACATCGCCAGGGGAACCCGGACCAATTCGGATTGTGGCCAGTCCACTCACAATGTCCATTTTCGTAATTTCCATATGTGATTTTGAAAATCGTGAAGTTTGACACCAATATTGCCCATATTCATACGGTGCCGCCAATATCCGCTCAACGGAACATCCCCGGGGGAACCCGGACCAATTCGGATTGTGGCCAGTCCACTCACAATGTCCATTTTCGTGATTTCCATATGTGATTTTGAAAATCGTGAAATTTAACACCAATATTGCCCATATTCATCGTTCCGCCAATATCCTTTCAACGGAACATCCCCCGGGGAACCTGGGCCAATCTGGGTTGTGGCCAATGCAATGAAAATGTCCATCATCAATGTCCAGTTCCGTGGAAAAGTCAATTTAAAAAAAAAATCTTGATTTTCCTTTCACTTCAAGCAGACGTCAAATATTTGTGTGCCCTACTAGCGGGCGACTAAATTTGGTCACCCGCTGTTCACCGAGGGTCGAGCTGCTATTTTATGAGCGCGTTTGTGAGCGACCGGTGTGGGGATGAGTGATGGTGGAGCGCTTCCAAATCCTTACTGCGCGCGCCCGGTGGAGATGGTCTAAGTGTAACTATTTGATTTGTTTGTAATTTTCAAAATTATCTGCAAAAATTTCAGATATTCGTACCGCTAGAATTGCCACAAGGATGCGTATGACCCTACGCTGCATCCACGCACAAGGAAGGACACATTCGTCTACTCGGACCAGAGGGCCAAATGCAAACGCCTACACGTCGCTGCTGCTGCAGCCATAGAAGTGCCCAAACTTGCCAGCGGGGTCAGTGTACATGTACACTGTTTTATTGAATCCATTCGCGCGGCGCATCCAAACCCAAGGGTGAGAAGATATGGAAATTTATGCTTTTGGCACAGCTCGGGCTTCCGATTTATATGTGCGTG
Source organism: Culex pipiens pallens (assembly GCF_016801865.2). Taxonomy (NCBI): domain Eukaryota; kingdom Metazoa; phylum Arthropoda; class Insecta; order Diptera; family Culicidae; genus Culex; species Culex pipiens. The sequence continues at coordinate 138,982,426 of NC_068937.1, read as the reverse complement.
AAAAATTTATCATGGCCGCCGCGCCACCAGTGTGTAGTGTCAGCTTTCCCCGGGCGTGGGGATTCGCCGGAAAGATCCACTCACAAAGCACCCATGCCGCCCCGAAAAAAAACGGGGCAACAAAAACTCCGTGTGAAGTCTTGCAGAACGAGAATTTCTTGTGAAAAACTGGGAAAGGAACGAAAAAAAAAAACTACTCAAGATTTACGACACGCACTTATGACCCTTCTGGGACGAGCGCGAGTACCAATTTGGTGGATCAGCGTGGAGCAGCAGAAAAAAAGAACTTTGTCGGCTATCACTGCCGGTTCTTCTATCTTAATCCATCATAGTCTACGTCCAGCTGCCGCATCAACGAGGCTTATCTTAACAGCGGGGCCTTCTTCGGCAGGCTCAAGTGGTGTCTTGCTCTCAGCGATAGTGCTTTGATTTTAGCTCTTCATAGTCACTGATTGGCAGCAGGAATGGCGGTTCCAGCACCCATCACGTAGAATCTCTTTGTCAATCTTGTTCCAGGGACAGTTGGAGGAATAATGATGATTCGCAAAATTATAATATATTTTCATTAATTGTGTGCGCGGCTGGGAAAATTTACCACGAAAACGTGCATAGGCATCTCTATGAGGAAAATGGCGAAGGCTCCGAACGAAAGATGGATGACGGCAAAGAAAAAAAAAACTCGTAGAAAACTTTGCTTCAACAAATAATAAAACTTTTCTCTATAAATTTTCCGGGTTTATTTTTTTCTTCACCTCACCTCCTCTCTCAACCCTCTACATTCTTCGATTGTAATTGCCACCCACTCTCCCTCGGGGGGAGGATTTTCCCTTCAGTCATTACTATTCTCAATTTATATTTTCTTGATTAATCTTGTCAGGAATAAATCATTCCGCTTGAAAGGCAACCGGGAGAGGAAACAAAACTTTGGAATTCTTCGCTGTGGCCGTTTTATTTGTCATCTTGCAGGACTCGGAGTGGGGAAGCTTGTCGAGAAAGAGAGGCAAAAAAAAGAAACTACTCCTCGACTGTATCAAGCACGCTGGGGAAAACTTTCATTTTATCTTCCCATGTTGCACCATCGGTACAGAACACCACCAGCAGCAGCAGCAGCAGTGAAAAACGATATCTAGACTTTCAAGTGGATCCTGCAGGGAAGAAAATGAAACTTTTTTCTCCAAGCCGGAAGTCGCTTTTCTTCCTGTCGCCTTGCATGTGAAGCGTCCTTTATTTTCTGAAGACAGTCACATGATCTATGTGGAAGAAATGGCAATCCCTCTTTAAAAGGATTTAAAATTTGTGACAAACGACCTTTGACAAATTTTCATTCAAATTGCGCTCTCTACTTGGTGGCTCGTGTGAGATGGTAAAACTTCAAATCGGAATGCGATGAGAAATGGATTTGCTCTGGTCTACCGAAATTGCACCATGCGAAATCGATTCCCTTTCCACCAGGGAACAAAACAGAGCGAATAAAAAAAACTGTCCCTGGAAGTTGTTTTGGTGCCTGATGTCTTTTCCAGAGTTTTCCACTGCCTATATGCTCCAGCATCCATATTTATCAGTATTATGATAATAAGTCTCGATCTTGAATAAATTTGAAATAAAATTGTTACGCCACGTCAAGCATACGTGATATATTTGTTGATTTTTCCCAATAATTTTTCTTTTTTTCTCCAGGGCACTTTCTTGGGCTGTCTCCTCCTCACGCCACCCCGAAGTTTTCCCCGGGTCGAATTCCACTCTGTTTTCCTCCTCTATCTTATTTTTTTTCCACCCTGAACACCCAAAAGCCCATCGTCAGCAGCATCACCGGTACCTCCTCAAAGTTGGGATCTCCCGGTCGTCGTCGTCGTCGGCGGCAGCGGTGTCTCTCCAGTGCTCTCCGTAGGGTTTGTCTTATTTCCCGCGCGCGCAAAGTATCAGCAATAGATCTTCCTTTCTCATGAAAATTTATCGCTGTTCTTTGCAATTTTCTTTTTCTGACATATTTTATCTTTCTCAACCCCTCGGTACCGCCCTGCCACGCGCGTTTTGTCTCTGCTGCTGCTGCTGCTGCTATTTTGCGATTTCGGACAGCCTCAGCTCACTTTCAGGACAGACCACCACCAAAGCTTTGTCCTGGGCGGTATTGTGTGCCGCCACAATCAAATGAGTTACTCTCAAGTTACAGCGCAACCATTGGGAAATGTTCGAGTTGTTTTGACCCCAGATATAGTCAAACGACTCCCACTGTGTGAAGAACATTCCTCTCTCAGTTACGTAATCAAACGGAGAAAAATCTATCGAGCTTGAGGGTTCTTTTGTTTTCCCGCAGGATTTTCGCTACTGTTCGTTATTTATGTACTAAATTTAATCGAATTGATCAATTATGAGGACGTTGTCGGTTCCACACAGCAGTCTTTTTGAACATCTGTTTTGAGAAGTTGTTTCCTATAGCTAAACAGCAAACATTGCGTGATGTATTGAGCAAATAAGGACACCCACCAGTTCGAGATTAATGTATGTTTTTGATAATCCAATCAAAATGTCACTCTAAACCTGTTAATCGGTTCCAGCCTACCACTTGTCTAGGTATTTTTCTTTTTCGAAAAAAATACGGTGTGCAGAACAGCTCTAATAATAATTAATTTTAATTAATTACAAAAGTCATCAAATTTCCATCCCCTGGCCCGTCTCAAGTTGTGTAATATTTTCGCGCGCATTATTTTAAAACCTGCCGTAAAACAAAGCCATCGGAGAAGAAAAGAACCTGATTCCTCGCTTCGGCAACACAAGCGATGGCGGGCGTGAAAAGGAGCATAATTTACGGCCCGCACAAATCCGCCCACCACCCGTCTTCTGCTTTTATTACGCATACGGAGAAAACAGCATCTCAGGTTAAGGAGCGTTGGGAAATGCTCGCCTCCCCCCCCAAGTGGGTGGGCGTACGCGTGTATGGGGTAGAATGAGAGCGAAAGTCCTTCTCGCAGGCCTCATATTTCACCTGTGTGTTCGCCCCCTTTCCCCGAAGGGGAACGACGAGCGGTACAAGGTTTACCCCTAAATTACAGTCTCATTTTAAATTCATTTTTAACATAAATAAGCAGTTTGCTGTCTTGCTGGTGATACTTCAAAACATCAGTTTGGTGAATATATTTTATGACAAAAAAAAACTCATATTAGAGCAAATTCCATTGTTTTTTTACAGCAATAGAAATTTCCATTGACAAAAAACAAGTACATTGTATAATTGATGACTGCCAAAGATCATAGACTACAGATCCGAAAGATATGTCCATAAGTTCATTGATATTTTGTAAATTGATTACGGATAACAATGCAATTTTCAACATGTTATTTCCTTGCACCGTTTTGATTAAAATTGCAATTTGTTATGAGGAAAACGTAAAAAAAATATTTTGCTCTGTGAAAATTTTGATTATTTCACAAAAAAATATTATTAATATCGAAATGCATGAAAAAAATCCCGATCATTTGATACCCATATTGTAAAAACTGAAATGTTTTATAACATTCGATTATATAAAAAAATATTGTAGAAAACTGAAATTTTTATTATTTTTCCAAAAATAAGTAGTTTTGTGAAAATGTTGAGTGTTTTCAAAAATGTGTGTTATAACTTTAGAAATGTATGAAAACATCCCGATCATTTGCTATTCAGTTAGCAGACGCAATAATTTTTAGTATTGAAAAAAAATGTGTTTCCAAAATGCAAGAAAAATATGTATTTTTGTGAAAATTTTCATGTACTCATAATTGCAATGGATAACTGACATCATCCCGAATCTAAAACACTATAATATTTTGAAGTTTTGATGAATTTTCATAGGATTATGGCCAATGCACAGTGGGCGAAATCGGACCCAAAATCGGACTTATTAATAGCGGCTGGTTCCCGTGTATGAAAACTAGCGACTCTTATGTAAAAAAATCCGGGGAATCGATTGGTGATGGTTTCATCCACCGAACAAAACGGCAAAGGGTCAATTTTGCCCTAATTCCCAATTGTTCAACAATTTTTCTTTAAAATTTCTCTGTATTTAGGAAAGAGGCCTTATGAGGCCATCCAAAATACACTTAACTTATGTTAAAATGTCCCAGAAATCCAGTAAAAATAACCACTTACACCACAAAAATCATCTAGGGCCCATTTAACGACAATTTCGCTAGCAAAAAATTATCTTTTGGAAAAAAATGGAAATCTTACCGAATTTTTGTTACTGCAGTTTGTAATGTAAAATAAATTTGTAATCAAAAAGTACTTTCCAGAAATTTTGGTCAGGTGCACCATTTTCAAAAATGTTTAAATAATTTTTGAAATGTTTTGACAAATTGAATAATTTTGATACCCATATTGATGCGCTTTACTCTGATATGAGACAGTTATTATGGAAGACCTCTCAAAAGTGTTTATGTTATTTTCCAAGATGTGTAAAACATTTGATTGAAAGTGATTAACGATCTTTTTGAAATAAAAAGAAAACATGAAATGTCGAGTGTTTAAATTTTCCTGCCAGCTGACTTATTCATTTCAAGAATAATGTAATAAAAAAGATTCGTGTTTCAATCAACTCTCAAAAGGCCTGAGAAGTCCTCCCAAGCGCCCCTGGCAATTATTGACTTCTAATCGTTCACCCCTATTTCTTCTCAGTGTGGGCAACACTTTTATCACATTCCCTGCAGCGAATTCCAGTATCGCATCCGTTTTTAAGCCTGCTCTACCCTCTATCGTCGACCGCAGAACACCCAAAAATTTGCCCCGTTAAGAACCCTCTTCATTCACACAGCCAAGAAATTATCTCTCCCCACAGAAAAGCGGCATCTCTTGTGTATGTGGCGTACGCAAAACTATTCATCTGCCATTGAAAAATCGAAGGGTTTCGGTTTTCGAACTTTTGGGCTATTTTCCCGTGAATAAAAGGTGGTAGGCGCGCGTGTTCTTCAATCGTCCTTTTGAACGCCACGGGATCGTTGATAAGAAGCGGCGGCGTTGCTGTCCAAAAAGGGGGAGGGAAGGGAGGAATTTCCCGGGATCGGGGGGTGGAGGTGGTGCGCGAGTGCGTGAAAGGACCTTCGTCTTCTTTCATCCGATATAATTTATTGCCACTGATAATGAAAACAGATATTTTCTTCTTCGAGACAGCAGCGGAGCGGAGCCGGAAAAAAGAACGCATTTTCAGGAACCCGAAACGACGAGGTCCAACACCACAGTAGAGAGAGAGGGGGAAAAAATAAGGGGGTAGTCAGTCAGGCCATGCGAGATAAAAATGGGAGACCCGCATAGCAAATGAAAGCAACCAAGGAAGGGCAGGAAAAAAAAGTCGAAGAAATTAGGGTATTCTTGTTGTCGAATTGTCTGTATCTCGCCTTCGTGCGGGATCTTACAGTTTTCTCGTTTGGGCTCTCTCTTCTGGCCCGGGCTCGATCTTGAATGGTCGAAAGATATGAAGGTAATAAATCACATGGATGTATTGTAATATATTTTGATTTAATATCGAACTCAGGATACATTATGAAGAATAATGGTGATGCTGTGTGGTGCGAAGAAGGCCGGCGAAGGAGCTTTTGGGTTGGCAGAGTGCGTGAGATGCCAAAATATAAGAAATAGGTTTATATTTTGTGCAAACATTGCTGATTGAGTTTTGCTAAGAAAAGTTGCAAGGAACAAGGGGAAAAAACGGTATCTGAATCATTTATGTGGCATAAAGAAGAGGTTCACAATCGCCCCTTAAATGATTCTAACTACTTCAGCACTACAATGACCTGAAAATGCTCTTAAAGGGTTTAAAATTTACCAAAATTCACACACATTGCTCAAAATCGCTCAGGAATAGTGTTCGACCTAAATGCTGGAATATGCTACAAGCCTAAAATTTGAAAAAATTACAAAAATTCACAAAAATTCTTACAAAATAAAAAAGTTAATTGATTGAATCTTGAATTCGTTGAAACTCTAAAAACAGCTTGAAGGCTTTGAAGATAACTATTGCGAAATTTTTGCATGATTTCTAATAAAAAAAAAACTCTTTTTTTGCTGATTTCATTCTTGACAAGCTGCTTACTGGCATTGTAACCAAAAACCAGCGTTTTCTCTAAATCTCTATTGAAATGGTTCTACCTAATTTCAAGTCGAGTTGGTCAACGACTCAGAACAAGGTACGCCACATAGTGGCTTATAATTAATCTTGATAGGCAGTATTCGTGTGCTACATTTCCATTTCGCAGCTAATTATCCTTTGCAAAGAGGCATAATTTCGGCAAAAAGCGTCAGGGTTCAGTCATTTGGCAGTAGTGACCAACGAACTTCTGCTAATAGTTTTAGGAGGGTAGAAATAAAAGTCAATAGAAGTGTTCTGATTTTGACTAATATTTTTTGGTAGATCATGATTATTTCATGTATTCAACATATACAGTGCAGACTCGATTATCTGAAGGCCAGAGCGAAATTTCACATCGGATAATTGAATCAGATTTTTTTTAAATTTGTCCCATTTTGGATTGTTGATACACTCAAAAAAATGAGTTCGCGTAAACATGAACAGCGTTCATGCCACCGGGAACCAGGAAGAATTCTGTTCATTTTTTATAGTGCATTGCACCATGAAAGTGAACAGTTTTCTTCCTGGTTCCCGTTGGCATGAAAACTGTTCACGTTTACGCGAACTCATTTTTTTGAGTGTACCCCTAAACCGCTCTAAAGTGATTTAGAATTTTTAAATCCCAGGTTGCGGCCGAATTGGCGGTGATGAAATATTGAAAAAAATATGCAATTTTCAATTTAATAGGCAAACAACCATTAAAATTGGACGAAAATGAAATTGCAAGAAAATAAAAGAAATACGAAAAAATGTTTTGCTCATGATTTGATTATCCGAAGTCCCATACAGAAACATGCATGTTCAAATTTTGAACATCGGATGATCGAAACTTCGGATAATCGAGGCTTCGGATAATTGAGTCTGGACTGTACTGAGACCTTTTTTTCTCTAACAATAAGTGAAATTAATATTATTTTGTATACAGCTTTTTTATATTTATTTGACCATAAAAATGCATTTTATAAAATTAAATGGGCTAAACAAATTGTTTCACAACTGCAAAGTAAGTTTGAACTTTGTCACATCTTTCCTATAAGTTATAGGGAAGGCCATAATCCTAATATGAAGAAATCAAAAGATACATAACACCCAAAAACCAACATACATTAAATCAGGCCAAATCTTCCAACAGAATGCAGTAAATATAATAAATCAAGCTCAAGCTTTATCTTTGACATTACCACCCTTGTTTTCGTTTGCCTCGTTTTGAAGAAGGGGGTTTTCCTCATTTACTCCGTTTTTCCCTTAAAAAATAGAAAGAAAATAAATATATCTTTGCTGCCAGGCTTCCAGTGAAAAGCTTTCACGATGCTGACTGTGCACCATAATTTTCCTCGGGCTGGAGATTTCGCAGGACCACGCAGGACCCGCAAAGTTTAAGAAAAACCCGGCACTGGACAGAAAAAAATACAGCTCAACATGAATAAAAAAGCTATTATTCTTGTCCCAGCGCTGAATTTCCTCCTTGAAAGTTCTGGATCGGAGTCGGTGGTGGAGCGCGATCTGGCGAAGAAAGAAGAAAGCTCATCATTCTTTTCTACGCGCCCAGCAAGCGCGAAAGAGTTTTCTCCGTTTTTTCGGTATTATTTATGAGTCTCTCAACTATAGCAGTGAAAACGAAAACACACACGCGCCGGATCGTCAAGCGCTGTCGACGACGACGACGTCCAACGGAGGGATTCTGGGCGGAAACGTCCGAAGCGATGCCCGCGCCTCGTCTGAAGAATGTGCATTTGGGTGGTTCATTTTAAATTCTTCTATTTAGTCCAATCACGCTCATATTCGGGGTATCAGATCAGCACACCCGCACAATTCAACCTTGCAATGGAAGGCGGTTAAGTCAAATTTGAACCACTCTAACGTGCATCATCTTCCCAAGGCGGAGAAATGGACCATTAATCTTGCGTGCGCGACGCTCTAGAATGACGCGTCGCGACGGCGGCGGCAGGGCTTGGGAAAAAGTGTTGTTTTTCACTTTCTTTACAGAACATTCCGCGTTGCATCAAAAACCGTCTCCGCGCGGACTCCGCGGGTGATACGTGACTAGTGGCACGTTTTTCGGCTTCCGACGCCGAAACTATCATTCGGGTCAATCATAGAGTACCGTAACGCGGAGTTCAGTCACTTCCAGTTGGTCTTGGGGGCCTAGAACTTCCTCCACTGACAGCCGGCCATCAGCTTGCGTAATCAGTATTCTGTTGAACCCCTCCGACACATGTCTCGGTACTCTGGCCGGAGTTTCCTTCCTCGACGTGCCCAAACCGGGAGAGGTTCTTAATAATCGGTTTGAATGGCGCTGTTTTGGCGGTTCCAAGTTGGAAATTTTGCAGCGCATCAAACCCGAATCAAAAATCAGCCCAATGCTGCTCGGTTGTTTATTTTGGCAACCACAACAAAAAACCATATCTATTTTCGGATTGTTTTGCTATTGTGTGTATGTGGTGACGATTCCACGGCGCCCAAATGTTATTGTTTTCAAGCTGCCAGGGCTGCGTACAGAAACACTCGTAAATTTTTATGATCCATTCGAGGTTCAATTGTTCTGTGCACGGTGGGTCAAGTTAAGAATAATTTTACAAATAATATCTCAACAAATAATCACCTGCTTAAGACCCAATCTGATCAGATGCAACGTTAAAAAAAAAAACAAATTTGTTTCAAAAAATTAGCAAAATCAATCAACCGTCCACCGTCGTCAAATTCGAAGGAAAGAGCGATGCGCACATTTCTCATTGACAACCCGGGTGGTAGAGCACCGGCCAGCCCCGCAAAAGGTAAGAAACTAATTAATCCGGTGCGAAAGAAATAAGGAAATCGCGCGCGATGGCGCGTGGCCCCTGCCTAATTAATATTCCATGTTTTAGGTGTAGCAGCTCGAAAAATGCAGTTTTGTCATTCAACATTCACAGGCGGCGGCCGTAATAAACAAGTCACAAAACGTCGCAGTTTGGCAGTGTGAGGTCCAGCGAAGAGTTCGTCCCGAGCCGCGACTTTCCAACCTTGACGAGCGGCCCAAAATTGGCGCAAATTTATGGGCCAAATAAAACAGAACCGGGTAGTGTCGGTGTTCGGATTTGATTCGTGGCACGTGGCGCGTGCATAGAAGGACATGTGCGAAACTAAAGAAGCTTTTGGTGCTTTTGTGAAAAGCTAATCGAGACAATTGGCAAAACTGATCGCGGAATTTTTGATTTTGTTTTTTTTTTCAACGATCAACATTCAACGTTCAACTTTTTTGAGGGTTCAGAAACATTGAAAAAAGATTCTTTTTGAAGTTTAGCTTTAAATCACCATCGTCAAAGTTTAAAGTTTTGAAAACTACAAATGATGCTTCAATGACCCTTCGTTTGTGAGAACTTTGACAGAATTAAAAAAAAGACTTAATAAACTGAACGTTATTGAAGATTTGGCTGATATGACAAATCTAGTATTCAGAGAATTTAAGTATTTTAGTGTTTTAGTATTTTAGTATTTTAGTATTTTAGTAATTTAGTATTTTAGTAATTTAGTATTTTAGTATTTTAGTATTTTAGTATTTTAGTATTTTAGTATTTTAGTATTTTAGTATTTTAGTATTTTAGTATTTTAGTATTTTAGTATTTTAGTATTTTAGTATTTTAGTATTTTAGTATTTTAGTATTTTAGTATTTTAGTATTTTAGTATTTTAGTATTTAAGTATTTTAGTATTTTAGTATTTTAGTATTTTAGTATTTTAGTATTTTAGTATTTTAGATTTTTAGTATTTTAGTATTTTAGTATTTTTGTTATTGTAGTATTTTAGTATTTTAGTATTTTAGTATTTTAGTATTTTAGTATTTTAGTATTTTAGTATTTTAGTATTTTAGTATTTAAGTATGTAATTATTTTAGTATTTTAGTATTTTAGTATTTAAGTATTTTAGTATTTAAGTATTTGAGTATTTTAGTATTTTAGTATTTGAGTATTTTAGTATTTTAGTATTTTAGTATTTTAGTATTTTAGTATTTTAGTATTTTAGTATTTTAGTATTTTAGTATTTTAGTATTTTAGTATTTTAGTATTTTAGTATTTTAGTATTTTAGTATTTTAGTATTTTAGTATTTTAGTAATTTAGTATTTTAGTATTTTAGTATTTTAGTATTTTAGTATTTTAGTATTTTAGTATTTTAGTATTTTAGTATTTTAGTATTTTAGTATTTTAGTATTTTAGTATTTTAGTATTTTAGTATTTTAGTATTTTAGTATTTTAGTATTTTAGTATTTTAGTATTTTAGTATTTTAGTATTTTAGTATTTTAGTATTTTAGTATTTTAGTATTTTAGTATTTTAGTATTTTAGTATTTTAGTATTTTAGTATTTTAGTATTTTAGTATTTTAGTATTTTAGTATTTTAGTATTTTAGTATTTTAGTATTTTAGTATTTTAGTATTTTAGTATTTTAGTATTTTAGTATTTTAGTATTTTAGTATTTTAGTATTTTTAGTATTTTAGTATTTTAGTATTTTAGTATTTTAGTATTTTAGTATTTTAGTATTTTAGTATTTTAGTATTTTAGTATTTTAGTATTTTAGTATTTTAGTATTTTAGTATTTTAGTATTTTAGTATTTTAGTATAAGTATTTTTGATATTTTTCCTTGTATTTTAGCATTTTTGTGTTCCAGTGCATTTTTTCTTGAATTTTTGCATTTTTCTATTACGGTCTGACTTTGTTCAATTTTAAGGTTTGATTTAGGCCAGGCCTGCCCAACGTCCGGCCCGCGGGCCGGATCCGGCCCGTGAAGCCATTTCATCCGGCCCGCGACGGCTTTTCAAAATAGTTCTATGACCGGCCCTTAAGGCTGTTCATGAAATATTAAATAAATAAATTGATTGTCTGAAATAAACAAAATAAGCTTGAGATCAAATTTTAACATATTTATACAACATTCTTCATGTTTGAATTTAATTCTTATAATTTCTTTATTGATATTTTTAAACTGAAAACTTGTCCATTTCGTAAAATTGTGAAATTTATGAAAAAACTTGGATTGTTGTCTAAAAATGTACAAAAAGACACTAAATTTAAATATTTTTCAGTTTTAACTGTGTTTTTTTCAAATTGAAGTTGTTTTCTATTTTTTAAATAAATATGTAAGCAAAAACTAATGTATTTTCCAGAACAACTTTTCAGTTTGAGAAAAGCTTTAAAATGCAAATTATTCATACTGAATATTAAAAAATGTCTCAAAATGAGTCAAGCAATTAGGGAGCAAAAAATATATTTTTAATAAGCTTTGAATTTCGAAGAATAGCGAAAAAAAATATTTAAAATGATTAAAAAAACACAAATTTAAAAAAGTAAAAAAATAAAATCATTTATTTTTTTACTTTTTTAAATTTGTGTTTTTTTAAATCATTTAATTTTTTTTTATTTGAATAAAGGTGCACAACAACGCGAAAAGTTTTTTCTGTAAAGGATATTCGAATCCAAATTTCGTTTGAATAAATTTTACTATGTCTCATTATTTTTTTTATATTGTAGTGTTGAGGAAATTAAACTAACAAAAATTGCAACGACCATAAAAATTAGAATGTTTTTTTAAATATTATATCAAGGTATTTAATTGTACTATACAATTTTAAACAAACAAAAATTGAAATAAGTCAAATAAACACATTTTTGAAAGTTATCTTTGTTTTTCATTCTTTAAATCAAGATATATGAATCCTATTTGCAACACTAGTTCTTCTATTTATTTACTTTAAAAGAACCCAATCATAAAAAAACTTATTTTTTCAACTTTTATCAAATATTAGTTCCGGCCCGCCACTGTTTTAGAAAAATCAGATCTGGCCCGCAAGGCTAAAAGGTTGGGCACCCCTGATTTAGGCCGTTGCAAATATTTTTTTCATTCAAATGTTGAGACTATGGCTTGTTATTTCAATCCTTATATTTTTTAATTTAATTTAATGTCAAAACCTGAAACAGAGAAATGATTAATCTTCATTCTAGCAAATCAACCTGGCAAATCTGGAAACCCTGGTCTAGAGGGTGACGAGCGGGAATTCCCGGGAAAAATTTCCCGGGAAATCGACCATTATTGGACCTCTCGATTCCCGGGAAATTTGGTCGAGAGTCCCGGGAAATTTTATACTTATAAAAATCGAAGCAAAATGTTATAAATCAATCAGAAAAACATTTGAAAAATTCAAAATGGTTTAGAACATTGGCTGTTCACTTGTCGTACGTTCCAATAACTATAATTGAGAGAAGCCCAAAAAATGTGGATCCCAAAATTTACCTTAAAGCATCCTTAGCAGAAATGAAATGTAAATTTTTATTTTTTTATTATTAATTGTTATAGAGAAAACACTTTTCACATCATCCTCAATATTAGAATATATGTTGGAAGAAAAATTTCTGGCAATTTGTAAAGATTGCCTCAATCTTTCTTAAGGTCCGCCAATTGTGAACATTCGGGGTTTCCTGATAATTGTAAATATTTCTTCAATGAATATTTTCAGTTGACCTTAAACAAGAAATGAATCAATTTCAAATTGTTGTTTTGAACTGTTATGTATCACATTGCGATACTGGGAAATTATATATTTGCTATTTTTTACTTCACAAAAATCTAATAACAAGTGTGTGTGAATTAAGACTCGTAAACACTTTTAACTACAATTTTGTGTCCCAAAAAGCTCAAAAAACGATCTTCCCAAGTAACCACAAGCACTAAATTGAAGTATTTATTCAGTACTAAATCAGCACTCGAATGCTTTGTAGTAGTAAATAAGCTTTGCGAATGCCTCAAAGTACCAAAACTTTGCAGCATTACAACTGGCATTAAATCACCATTTACGACCTTGAACATGTGCTTCAAAGCATTTGATGTTTATCAACAAAGTAACCCATCCATACGGAAAATATTTCAGCCAGTCACGCTGTTATTGACTTTTATCCTTCTCCCGTTATACTGTTCCAATAAGCGTGCGGGCTAAGGCGCATTCCCCCCAGTGTGCAACAGTTTTATTTTTGCGTGAACTGGGTTCAATTCCCGCTGACTGAAGTGTTTTTTTTTGTTTATTTTTTTTTTGTGGAAAACTGCAGCCTGTAATTAAGCCAAATTTTTCAAAACATATGCCCATAGCACAAAGGACATTATCAAAAGTTCTTTGGTAAATTGAATGACTTTTCTCGCAAGCAAAAATCTGCTTTCCGGAAGTCTGATACAATTTGTGAAATTTTGCCAACCGTGGACCAAGCACTCCTCGGAAAAACAGTTTAGGTTAGCCGTTAGCCATTACTTGTCCCTATTAACCCCAAGCCTTCCGTAATTGATTGTACTGTACTTGACTGGATGGCCGCAATTTGCTGAGTGACTCGTCAACAATTTTCGTCCAACAAAATGACAACGGGTTTTTCTCATGAACCAGAAACTCGAAACAGCAGAAAGAAAGTCTTCCTTAATGTTCGATGCATCAACCACATCGATTAAAACTTTCAAAACAAACACTCATTTCAGAATACATCAGTTGGTTGGCGCGCATCCTGGAGATCGACGAGAAAAATGCAAGAATAACATCAAAGTGTCACACTCACACATGAAACGCAACAGGAGAAAAAAAAAACAAAGGAGGCCCACCACCAAGTGTGTGGAGCAGCTAGCTGTCCTTTTTTTTCCCCCAGCCTTGACGTCGATAAAGCAGTTTGTTTTTGTTCGAGCTTTCGGTGAGGCATTAAATCGGCATCACTGTGCGCCACTTGAAATATTTCTCAAGGGAAAAGTGCTGATTTAATGTTTTGAAGCATTATTTGCTGGTATTAAATGCCAATATAATGCTGATTTAATGCCGCTATTTAGTGCCTCGCGGTTACTTGGGTTGTATTTGCAGATTAAGAAAAAAAATCTAAAGGTTGAATTAGTTGCTTGAAGTAATGAGGCTACGTAAATTAACGTTTCTTTTAATAAGTATGAATTAATTGTAACTGAATTCATTGACAAGAAATTAATTTATGACTTTTCCTTTTTCAATTATTGGCAATATTGGCATAGTTAAAAAAACTCCCGGGTCCAGGGAATTCCCGGGAAATGGCCAAATTCAACTCTCGATTCCCGGGAAATTCAAAATCTCGAGAATCGTCACCCTCTACCCTGGTCGAAAGGTTTTTGGATGGTTAGGGTGGTTCGTTGCTATTGTATACAAGCAAACAATGCATTTAAATTACAGAAAAACTTTTCGGTCCTAAAAAAATGTCAAATGAAATTGCAAATGTTTTACAAATGTACAAAACAAGTTTCTTGGTGTAAGTAGGTAATAATAAAAAAAAATAAAGAATGTAAGGAACCTTGTAAAATTTTATCGCAGTACGTAACTCACCAAACCCTATGGAAAACTTTCACCACTTCATTGCAAGGGGTGAGCTCAAGATTCTTCCTGCACCCCCACCTCCCATAGCAGGTAATAAATAATCGCACGTAGAGCGCGCACGGAGCAACGACACTATGGGTGAATCACACGCTATATTGAGCCAGAAATTAAAAAGGATCTCCGCGTGCATCCGGACAGTAGCACCACAGAGTCACGAGAATAGGAAATTAAATTACAAATTGTTCTACCAGCGCACCAACAGCGCCAACCTCCGCAGAGAGCGAGGGGTCGCCCACTTTCTTTATCCTTTTGTGGAAAGGTTGCAACCAACTCAAACTGCTCAGCTCCAGGACACGTTGCTAGTTGGATGGCAGTAATAAGGAAGCGATGGGAGAATGTGGGACCAAAGGAGAAAATGAAAAATTAACTCCTCGAAATTTGGCCACCTGTTGGACTGCTGGCTGCTGCTGCGTTCCGCTCGAAGGACCAACCAACTCTACGAACTCTGTGTGCACACAAACCACGGCAGTAGCACCAGGAAAGATCATTGAGCAGAGAAATGGCGACAGCCAAGTTTCTCCATTACAACAGCTACGGGGGGGAAAACACTCGTGCAGACATTAATGGTGTAAAGGAAAATGTTGAGTACATTTTCTCTATTGATGTTTTATTGCTTTTGGCGCTGGTTGGCTTCATAGATGGTGGCGCAGGGTTATTTTTTGTTTGACTGGGGAGGGAGGACACAATCTTCTTGGCAACGGCACGCAAATGTCTGAGTGTGGCAAGAGCTGCGGTCCAGCAGCCACTCCCGACCGACTATATTTCGCCGTAATGAGCAAAAATTAGTTCTGGTTTATTAAAAAGTCCCATGAATTACCCCATTTGACTTGGTGTATCGTTTCGTATTCCAACCCCAGGGCCAGGAGTGCCTTCCGTTACGCAAAAATCTGCAACTATTCAGCGAGGAAACTACTGGCCCGGATCTTGCTCCCCTTCCCCCTCCTTCACCCCCTTCCTGTGCTCCATTTTCCTCAACAGGATGAGGGAAAAGATTTTCCTTTCCGCCATTCAAATCGCATTGAAAAGCTAGCAGAGATTCGGGTGGGGAAAAAGGCAAAATCTGTGGCGGTTTTCCTCTTGCTGTTTTTCCTTGAGGCACTTTTGTTGGCTGCCCGGGCTCTTTTGTGTGGTCGCCGCACTGCCAGAATAAAAATGAGTATACATTTGGAAAAATAATCGTAAATAAAGCTGGAGAAGAAAAGTTTTTTTCTTTCTCTCTCTCTCGATCGCAACTATTGCGAGTTTTTATATCTGCCGCCAAAAATGTGTGTTTATTCATGACGATTGCTAGAGCTCAGCGAACCACTATTTAAACTGGATGAATAGAGCAAGCTAGGATGTGTCGTCTCCCCGTTCGAGATTTGGCATCCCCAGACGAACAAACACGCAGTTGACTGCCAAAGAAGAACTCGCCAATGATACAAAACTGAATAAATCATGCAGTGAATTGGGGGTACCCCAACGTCTCAAGCGAGCATCCTTCTTGGAGAGAAAATCTGCAATGACCCATAAAAAACACAAACCAAAGTGAAGAAGCTCCATCCACCCGACTGCTAGAGGGATTCATCTTTGCGCGAGGTTGGCGCTTGTCGTACAGAAATAATCTGAGCAAACATGGCCTCTAACCCTGGCGCGGATTTCGACAGGACAAACATGTGTGGTCTCTCCTATTGGGTTGGTCAAACAGTGCCGAGTTGAAAACCAGCAAACCATCGTGTCTGTGTAGCAGCTTTCTTGACGCGCTGCCAATAAGTTTCTTAATTTTTCTTCTTGCTCACAATGTAGGAGAGAAAGGAAGAAGAAGAAGAAAAAAACATCGAAGAATGATAAAAACAAACAAAATTTATAGCCTTTTTCGTTCGTTCAAAAAGTACATTTTTTCATTCGCCATTTGGTTGTCTAAAAAAAATGACCAAAATAAACAAAATGGCCAAAAGACAACAATGATCAAAATGACCAAAATGACTGACATGACCAAAATTATCAAAATGACCAAAATGATCAAAAAGACCACACTAACTAAAATGAACAAAATGACCAAAATGACCAAAATTACCAAAATTACCGAAATGACCAAAATGACCAAAATTACCGAAATGACCAAAATGACCAAAATGACCAAAATGACCAAAATGACCAAAGTGACCAGAATGACCAAAATGACCAAAATGATCAAAATGACCAAAATGACCAAAATGACCAAAATGACCAGAATGACCAAAATGACCAAAATGCAAAAATGACCAAAATGACCAAAATGACCAAAATAACTTAAATAACCGAAATGGCCAAAATGACCAAAATGACTAACGTGACCAAAATGAACAATATGACCAAAATGACCAAAATGACCAAAAATGACCAAAATGACCAAAATGAACGAAATTGCCAAAATGACCAAAATGATCAAAATGAACAAAATGAACAAGATGAACAAAATGAACAAAATTAACAAAATGATCAAAATGATCAAAATGATCAAAATGATCAAAATGATCAAAATGATCAAAATGATCAAAATGATCAAAATGATCAAAATGATCAAAATGATCAAAATGATCAAAATGATCAAAATGATCAAAATGATCAAAATGATCAAAATGATCAAAATGATCAAAATGATCAAAATGATCAAAATGATCAAAATGATCAAAATGATCAAAATGATCAAAATGATCAAAATGATCAAAATGATCAAAATGATCAAAATGATCAAAATGATCAAAATGATCAAAATGATCAAAATGATCAAAATGATCAAAATGATCAAAATGATCAAAATGATCAAAATGATCAAAATGATCAAAATGATCAAAATGATCAAAATTACCAAAATTATCAAAATGACTCAAATGAACAAAATGACCAAAATGAACAAAATGATCGAAATGATCAAAATCACCAAAATGAACAAAATGATCAAAATGACAAAAATGACCAAAATGATTAAATTGAGCAAAATGACCAAAATGATCAAAATTACCAAAATAGTCAAAATAACCAAAATAGCCAAAATGACCAAAATAGCCAAAATGACCAAAATGATCAAAATCACCAAAATGACCAAAATGATCAAATTGAGCAAAATGACCAAAATGACCAAAATGACCAAAATGACCAAAATGATCAAAATGACCAAAATGACCAAAATGACCAAAATGACCAAAATGATCAAATTGAGCAAAATGATCAAAATGACCAAAATGACCAAAATTATCAAAATGACTCAAATGAACAAAATGATCAAAATGAACAAAATGATCAAAATGATCAAAATTACCAAAATGAACAAAATGATCAAAATGACAAAAATGACCAGAATGATTAAATTGAGCAAAATGACCAAAATGATCAAAATTACCAAAATGGTCAAAATAACCAAAATAGCCAAAATGACCAAAATAGCCAAAATGACCAAAATGATCAAAATCCCCAAAATGACCAAAATGATCAAATTGAGCAAAATGATCGAAATGACCAAAATGACCAAAATGACCAAAATGACAAAAATGACCAAAATGACCAAAATGACCAAAATGACCAAAATAATCAAAATGAATCAAATGAACAAAATGACCAAAATGAACAAAATGATCAAAATGATCAAAATTACCAAAATGAACAAAATGATCAAAATGATCAGAATGACAAAAATGACCAAAATGACCAAAATGATCAAAATTACAAAAATGGTCAAATAACCAAAATAGCCAAAATGACCAAAATAGCCGAAATGACCAAAATGATCAAAATCACCAAAATGACCAAAATGTTCAAATTGAGCAAAATGATCAAAATGACCAAAATGACAAAAATGACCAAAATGACCAAAATGACCAAAATTATCAACATGACTCAAATGAACAAAATGACCAAAATGAACAAAATGATCAAAATGATCAAAATTACCAAAATGAACAAAATGACCAAAATGACCAAAATTATCAAAATGACTCAAATGAACAAAATGATCAAAATTACCAAAATGGTCAAAATAACCAAAATAGCCAAAATGACCAAAATGATCAAAATCACCAAAATGACCAAAATGATCAAATTGAGCAAAATGATCAAAATGACCAAAATGACCAAAATGACAAAAATGACCAAAATGACCAAAATTATCAAAATGACTCAAATGAACAAAATGACCAAAATGAACAAAATGATCAAAATGATCAAAATTTCCAAAATGAACAAAATGATCAAAATGACCAAAATGACCAAAATTATCAAAATGACTCAAATGAACAAAATGACCAAAATGAACAAAATGATCGAAATGATCAAAATCACCAAAATGAACAAAATGATCAAAATGACAAAAATGACCAAAATGATTAAATTGAGCAAAATGACCAAAATGATCAAAATTACCAAAATGGTCAAAATAACAAAAATAGCCAAAATGACCAAATAGCCAAAATGACCAAAATAATCAAAATCACCAAAATGACCAAAATTATCAAATTGAGCAAAATGATCAAAATGACCAAAATGACCAAAATGACCAAAATGATCAAAATGACCAAATAGACCAAAATGACCAAAATGACCAAAATGACCAAAATGACCAAAATGATCAAATTGAGCAAAATGATCAAAATGACCAAAATGACCAAAATGACCAAAATTATCAAAATGACTCAAATGAACAAAATGACCACAATGGCAAAAAAAATGAATTTCCGTTGAACCGACAACTCAGCAGACATGTGTATTGGTGAAAGGTTGCAGACCGCTGACGGCAAAATTGGTTATATTTTTGTAGCAATGCTACAGAATTGGATGCATATATTTTTTGGCTGTATTATTTTTGAAACTAAGAAATTTTTAGCAAATTGGATATTCAACTTTTTCGCAAAAAAAAAAAAAATGAAAATTGGCAATCAATTGTCATTGTAACAAAAAGGTTTGATATTTATTCAAGAAATCAAAATGGTAATTTTGCAACACAACACAAATTAATGCCACTTTACAATGCAATCATAAACAATTCAAATCTGTACAGCGGTGAAAATCTATGTCCTGAGTTGTAAATATCCCATTTTTATTACATCCACGAAACACAGTTTTTTTTACCGACCACCCTTCATTCCATCAGTGCTACCTAGAAGTGTCCTGTCCACAAAATTGACGGACATCCGACAGTGATTGTTTGCCCAAACACCCGCAAGCACAACCTTCCGGCTGCTGCCGCTTCAACTGCTGTCACTTCACAGCCAGAAGCTCGATTCGACACGCTCTGTCTCTCCCGGGATGGTCGGCTGTAAATCATATTTTACATATTTGATCACTATTTGAACTACATAAATTAACATATGCCACATCGTTTCTGTTTTCCGTCCGCTACTACCGGTCCCACTTCTCTTTCTCTTCACTCCGCTGCGAGCGATTGCATGTGCTAATTTGTGGACCGGTCCCATTCTCGTCACAAAGTTGCGAAACAACTGGAGAGAAAAAAAAAATAAAACCGATATTCTGTGAAGACGACCCGAAACTAGGAAGCCCACGCTATAGGGCACAGAAGGTGAGCATAGGCTAATTGAAATAGCATATCTGGGTACGGGCAACTGTCATAATAAAATCATAAATCTACCGAATGTTATTTTTTGTCCCAGCATTTGGTTTCGTTGCAGGTCGTGGTCCGTGCCCGGCCCGTCGGATTTCCAATTATTATCGGATTCTGTGCCGTGCACTTTTCGGAATCGATCACAGACTGCAAGTAAGTGAAAATGCATTATAAAATGTTTTAAATCTCGTGCCTCCCTCGGCGATCGGATGTAGCACGCACGCTGACGATGGACCACGCCGTCGAAAAGGACCTTTCTGCCAGCAGCAGCAGCAGGAACGTGGCCGTTGGACACACAGTACGTCCCTAAATTCATTTATCGTTCGAGTGCACCACATGCAGCAGCAGCCAGTGTCCGTACAAAAGTGCGTGCGTGTAGGCGCAGCGGACCGTAAACTGTAGAACGCCTAAAATTATGCAACGTGGCCCCATACACACATTCTGCACCAAAGGAGATAAATTTAAATGCCATGGAGTCGGCTGTTGGCCAGTCGGCCGGTCCTCAGTCCTCAGTGGGCCCGTGAAAATTCGTTCATTTAGCACCTCACTCCTTTTTCCAAGCTTTCCCAGCCTGGATCGTGCCATGGTCCATGGTTCAAAGTGGAAACATCCCGGGGTTGGAATGTGGGGCTGATGAACGTTCTGCCGAACTACGAGAAATTCCACACATGACTGTGTCCCTCCGAAACAAAGACCAGCTTACAGGGAACATACCATACATGTGGGTGCTGCTACCTTCATATATTTAAAATAATAAAGTCGGGTTCGAGCATGTTTATTAAATATACATTAATCCATTTTTGCATAATATTTCATCCATCGTTGTAGCAAGAGCACTGAATTCATTCTAGTTATGGCCGGCTGTTCATTCCTACTGTCCAACTGGTTGTCGTATATCACTTGGCTGCATGTGTGTGGTGGGCTGTGTGAAGTCCCCCAGGAGATTTCAACGTAATCTCCTACATGGTACCATTTGGAGATTTTTCAGTGGCACTTTTTTGCTGTTCCCTTTGAAGCCAGCGGATTAACGAAATTTCATAATACGAATCTATTAATCAAACGTGACTCAAACTGAAACGGAGGGTCTTAAAGGATTGGAACGACTTTGCATTAGTCTGATTCTAAAAATCTTTATTTGCAAAAATAAATTTCAATTTAGGCATTATGTCTAGACTGGTAAAATGACCTTGGAATTCAATTCAATTAACTAGCATTCTATTAATTTTATTGAATATGAAATTTTGTTAACCCTTTCAGGCCTATAATTTTCGTATGGTCATAAGAATCCTATTCCCATCATTAACCAAGCATACAAGCTTGAATTATCCAAAAATCCAAAAATTTAATTTGTTCAACTTATTTTCTTAAATGTTTAGATAATTTTGATAAAGTTCAGACTCGATTATCCGAAGTTCAATTATTGAAGGTTTTCGGATAATCAAATCATGAACAATTTTTTCATATTTTTTTTATTTTCTCCGTTTTAGTCAAGTTTGAATAGTTGATTGCCTTTTAAATTACTAAATGCATTTTTAAATAATTCATCACCGCTATTTTGGCCGCCATCTTAGAGTTAAAATTTCATAATCATTTTATCGTCGTGTAATGGTACTTATGCCCGACTTTCCAAAATAAGGCAACGAAACATATTTTTTGTGGTTCTTAAAAGAAATGCTCAAGAAAAACGATCATCCAAAGTGTTCCATGAGAGATCACTTGAGGTACCCTGAAATTGTCATTTTATCGTTTCCTCTTGCATACAATAAAAGAGATAAATTTGTTTGCATACCCGTTGGGCGATTCGTTACTACACTGTCTCGAGAAACCCCATAACAATATGTTGAAAATTATTCGCGCATCATTTAATCCGATTTCGGAAAAAATAATACTTGTTTCAATAAACGCTGCATAGCAAATAGCAGAGCAAATTATGACAAAGTGCTCCTCGACGGTACTCTACAACCCGAACATTCTCGCTTATTTACGATTCTTTTTATTGCTGTTTTATTTGTTTAAGATTCTCTCGACTTCCTGGTTTCTTTGTTTTCGAAGGAAACTACTTTTATTTCTTTCTGAGGGGGACTTTTACGCTAATTTAATCCTTCTTTGCCGCTGTATATTTTATTTTTCGCAGTTTGCACTTCTTGGACCACGCTCAAGACGAATTACACCAAACACAACAACCACAAATCCCATGCCAATCATTTAGCAAGATTGTTTCGAGCTAAAGTGCTTGCTCGATTCTAATTGGAATCTCTTTCTGGGTGCGTCGAGGGAATGTAAACTATTTTGTTAACGACTTTATTATATTTGTTTTAAACATTTATCATTTCTCTAAATGCTTGATTTTAAACTACTGATTTTTTTTTTCTCTTTTCTTTCGCATATTCACTTTTACGTAATCTATAATCGACAATTTAAAAAAACAGAACAGGTAAAAACGCCCATTGGTTATGCAATCAGCACTACTTTATTGCATTCAAGTTTTTTTTTCTCAGAATGCTCTTCACTGGGTAGTTTTTTGTTTCACTATCTTTATCGCCTGATTCGCAATTTTATTCATTAACTTATAATGTAGCGCGGAAACATGCAACGAAAAAGAATATTTTGTGACTAATACGCAAATCAACAACTAATGAAAGAACTTGTTCGAGGGATAGCATAATCACAGAGTAACACAGAATACCACTGCCTCTTGATTTTTGGTTCAACTTTGTGGTACATCGCACGCCTGCCACCAGCAAACCTTATGGAGCCAAAAAATTAATTGACTTTTTTTGGGACTGGTCACTCTGGGATACTCTGTGGCATAGTTTAATACACTCATCCCCCTGTGGTTGGTCACTTTTTCATTTGACACTTTTTTAGTTTGTACCCCGTTGGTTGGTCAAAGTCAAACTAAAAATTGACGAACTGTCACTTTTTACACGAGACTCACACTTACTATCAAACCAAACGTTTGGTAGTGTGTGTGAGCTCCGTGTAAAGAGGGTGTCAAACTAAAAAGTGACCCCGTTTGTTTGACAACAATTGATGTCAAACCATTGCGGTTTCAGTGTATAAATACACCAACAAACTTTTTTTTTCGTATGCTCAATTCGAGAGGAAGCATGAACTCACCCGGTCACGACGTTCTAGCAGAGTTGTAGCTCAGTTCTTACAGAGCTGAATATTCTTACAGCATTCCAGCAGGATTCTGGCAGAACCAGCTCTGCTAGAATATTTCGTGACTGGGTATGGATTCTCAGAAATATGAGACACATTCTACACCCACAGTTGGGCAGCGCCATCCAAGAGGATAAAGAACACGATCTGGTAGTATAAAGGTACTGTGAACGGACACAGAGGATAAATCCCGAGATTGGCGAGAGCGTTATTCTCATGGGTTCATTTTCAAAACAGTTCATCAACCAAAAAAAAGTGCCGATATCGAGACTCGAACCCAAGACCTTTGACATATCGAACCGCGCCTTTGCCGTATCGGCCACCAAAGTTCGATGACTATGAGATGGTCATTTGGCAATATAAGCCACTCAATGGGATGAACTGTTTCAATGAACAAATGAACACAATTTCGTGGTGGTTCACCCGGGAGAAGTTTATTCTTCCATTTAATTTTGGTAGAGGCTTTCTACTGTGGGTGTAACATTGCAGCGTCACGACATTTTTGAGTTTTTTTTTCGAAATATTTCTGGTATGATTACGAATTGATAATCTGAAGATTAAATGTTTCAAGCATTTTATGATACAGCCCAGACTCGATTATCCGAAGGCCTCGGAAAAAAATCACTTCGGATAATCAAAACTTAGGATAATCGAAACACGATTTTTTTGGTTTTATAATTTTTGATTGTCTAGCTTAAGTATGACCCCTAAACTACGCAAAATTGATTTAGAATTTTTAAATCCAAGATGGCGGCCAAAATAGCGGTGATGCAAAACTGAAAAACATGCATTTTATTTTTTGATAGGCAATCTCAAATTTGACTAAAATGGGGTCGTAGAACTCAAATTTGAAATAAAAAACAAATAAATGGAAAGATGCGAAAACAAATTTTTGTGATCATAATTAGATTATCCGAAGTCCCATACAAACCTTCGGATAATCGAACTTCAGATAACCGAAACTTCGGATAATCGAGTCTGGAATGTACTTTTTTTCAAGCTAAATCGTCTGCTGTGTGCTATCTTGTGACAACGATCAATTAGTTTCAACCACAGTCTGTCTGTGTTTTGGTCGCACAAGTGTAGGGATACAGCAAATAATGTACACAAAAATCTGTACTACGTGTTACAAGTGTGCACAGAATTTCCAAACAAACTAAAATAAGCTTAAAATAGTAGTTTTTTTTAACCAAATGATAGAATTGCTTTTAAAAAATGTGTATCAACACAAATTTGTGAAAAATAGGATTTTTTTCCGCATTGACAATTTGTACGTGAAATTGGTCTATGTCACAAGTGTGTTTTGCGATAACCGGGAAACGGAAGCGAATTTCCAAAAGCGGGTTAAAGTATCTCGTGGAGGTGTAAAAATACGTCACCATTAACTCATTTTCGTCCATAATGGTCGTTGTCACAACAGACGACATGTTTAATTTTTAGCAACGAACGGCAAAAATGAGGAACTTACCGGATCTGCTCGAAAGGGTTTGTCTGATGACCAGACATTTCACTTCTTCAAAACAAAATCGGAGTACAACGAACGCTTGAACACACCGAAATCAAAATCACACTCGCACAGCTGAGAAGCTTCACCTCTCGCCGGTAGCACTTGGTAACTCTTCTTTTCACCATCCCCCACACTGCTCAGCCGATTTTTTTGCAACTGATGACGTCGCCACCTTCTTCTTTTTCATGCGATCACCGCACACCAACCAAAACAGCAACACACTTGTATGAGTGAAATGAGCCTGCGACCGACGAGACTCAAGCACTTCTTTCGCTTTCTCTTTTCGATTTGCAGACTGCTCAAAATCTACCGCACCAGCGGCGCAAAGACACAACATTTTAAATCATATTTTTCACAATATTCCGCCGCGTATCGATGTTCCACGATCACATTTTGATATTCTGCGGACATCGGACCAAACAGAAAATAAAACACTTCGTAGAAATCGCGAAAAAATCTTTCGAATCAAAGCAAGCGAACGACGCGAACCGCACCCGGCGAAGACTCCATTTTGTTTGACCTTCACCAAACAAACGCACGATCGTTCTTTATCCGGCCACCAGAGTGTACTTCTCTGAAAGCTTGCCCGCGGGCGAAAGTTTTTCGGCCATTTGCTCGCGCGGAGTGGAACATCATTTTGTTTCGCTCGGAGGTGTTTTTCGGTCTCGCTCTTGCACACGCGTTCTGCTTTTATGCGCAAGCTTCGCTACCGCTTGATGATCGTTTTGCGGGGTGCGTTGAGCAAAAATGAATTTTCTGCAAAAAGGCCGAGGTGAAAGCAGCAAATGAGAAATGAAGCATAACAATTTAAACGGACCAAAGATTAAATAGACAAATTATTTATTCTTTTGCTTTTTGGGTGCTATTGAAACCGCCTTGAATCAGAGGTATTCAAAGAAATTTATTGTTTTGTAAGTCGGGACAACAAAATTAGCTTTTTCGCGATGAAAAAAAAACATTGTATACATTTATGCATTTTGTTGTTTTCTAAATTATGCCTCATGTTTACATAAAACTTCTACCATAGCGCCCGAAGCATGACCCCATCACTTCAACCCTGTTAGCATGCAAAAACCATAAACTGCCTATCGGTAGTCGTGTGCATTAATTCATTCAGCTTATGCTATTGTCCAACAGATGGCTACGCTGCTGAGCCTACATCACGTATGCATCTCTCGCTCTCTCTCTTTCTCTCTGAGTTTCAGTGCTTTTCTTTCGTCGTCGCTTTTCCAAGCGCACGAACTTGTTGATCAAGTTTTTTGTGTGCTTTGTTTTGCGCGCCATGTTTCGCCATACTTTTTCGTGTCATCTTATGTTGGCTCTCTCTCTTATGTTGGGTTGAAAATTGCGGAGGCTTCAAACATGTGCTAATGTTTGGAGGTAATTTTTGACATTATTGGCAGGGCCAAACTGGTTCGCTGATGGTAATTATAAGGTGGAAGGGTTTTGTTTTTTTTTTTTGTGGTGATTGTCTCTTGTGGTGGAACGTGTTTGGACTTTTTGATTTAATTTAAATTTTATTTTCCATTTTTGTCAGCCCTGTACAAGGACTCGTAAAAGAAACACACAATAAAGGAGAAGCGCTTATAAATTATTTATGTACACTTTTTGACGTCGCTGATTATTAACGAGAAATAATTTTCTCTCGTCTCTTTTTGGGCGAATTCTTGTCTCGAGATTGGCGGAGGAAAAAATCTCATGAATTTAATTAACCAAACATGTGACAACGTTTACCTCTCCCCCCCTCGTGCGCGGTTTGGTCCGGGCAATCAATAATTTTCCTCTCTCGCGTCGTTCCTTGGCAAACCGTTCTGGCGTTGTCTTTTCGTGTTGTCAAGCAATAGAAGCAAAGGGAAAACATGCTTTTCATGTTCGTTCTCCGTTAAACCGTTTCGGCATCGTTCCACGAGCTCACTGTGTGAGAGATCCAGCAGCAGCCGGAGAAAACCGTGTGGCGATTTAGATTAATTGAGTGAATCACGTTTTCTGTGTTTTTCCTCGACGCCCCACCACCTCCAGCTTGGGTATGACCTGCCACCAAGTTCTGCGCGGGTTTATCGGCAGTGGCCAAAGTCCTAGACAAAGGAAGGAAAGAAAAAATGAGGAAGGAAATTTCACGATCGCGCGTTTTAAGAAAACATGCTTCATTTTAAAAATTTAATTGAATTTACTGCTATAGCCGTTTGAACGAATGGCCCAAACGAAAATTGTTCACAGCTCTTGGACCGGCGTCCAGCACGAGCGTCGCTCCAGTGGACGAAAAAATGAGACATAATTTTCCACCGGTCCAACAGGTTTTTCCACACCACACCTCTTATCATCACCAATTTCCACCTCATGACAGCTAGTGAGAGAGAGAGAGATGAGAGCCTAATTTCAGCTGGGCACGGAATCGTTTTGCACTACTCGACCGCAGCAAAGGGAGCTAGAACATGAATTCAATTACATATTTTTTCGTTACTCTTCTTCTATGCTTGTCCCTCACTCGACCCTCCCTTCACTAAACAATGGTGAAGCCGCTTGTCGGTAATTGATTTCCAGCGTTTAATGATGATAATAATTAGCTGGCAAAAATCAAACAACAACCGCGTGTGCGAACCACGCAATTGAGGTGTGATTTTGATACGCATTCTTAGCCGGATCTTGACGAGCAATCAGACTTAAGTACGAGCGGCTAATTCACCCGTAATTACACCGCTTGACCTGTTTATCTATGCAAAGCAGCTTTTAAATTAGTTTTTTTTTCTCGACCTGCTCTCATTTCCCATCACCCAAAGAGGCAGGAAGGAAAATCCCCTTTTCTTGCGCCACCGGCAAGCGATTTACGATCATTCCTTCAGAAGCTCGTAAAGCATTCAAGGATATTTTATTTGCTCCTTTTATGCTGGTGCTGGTGCTTTTCCCTTGGCCCCCTCCAGGCAAACACACGAAAACACAAGAGAGCGGAGAGAATTTTCCGGTGTCGTCATCTGTTGTAGACTCGATGAACTAGGCGCTTGCTTTTTCCCCTTGTGCCGGGTGCCACGTGGCAACGAACCTGACGGTATCCTGCGTGCGGTTGTTGGAAGCTTCCTTTGGCACATAAATCCGTCAGGGCAGGCACTTTTTGTTGGTGGTTTCCCCACCCTGGTGCTGGAGGTGGTGGTGGTGGCAGCACATGCGCAGAAAGCACACTGGAATTAGGGGAGTGTGGGATATTATGGGACTAGTTGTTTGATAAATATTTCTAACAAATTTAGCATCTTTTTTTTGCTAAGAAGAGGGAATAGAAAATAAACATTAAATCAATGTAAATTCAATTCAACATTTATGCGATCATGGGCAGACAAGGCCCTTGACACTGCAAAAAAATCAACTTTTCAGCATTGTTTTTTTGCACTTGACGATGGTTTGTTTACAACGGAGCTACAAAAATCTTCATTTGGTTATCAAACATGCAATCAATCACTCGATTTTGACTAATGTGTTATCTTAGAATTCAAGTTTGCTTTTAAAAATAAAAATAAATACGAAAACTAGATTTATCTTAACATGATTTGACTGTCCAATATTCCATATATTGAAATAAAAAAAAATATGTACCAAATTCCTAAATTCCTCCTCCTTTTCTTATTGAGTAATCCAAAAAACCCGATTACTAAATAAGGAAAGGAGCCAAAATTTCTAGAATTTAGGAATTTGATACTTTTTTTTTATTTCAGTGTATCGAATAAAAAACATAAAAAATAAAAATAGATCAATAATATGCCATGCTTTCAACAATTTCGTGAAAATGGGTTGTCAAATGCACAATAAAACATTGAACATGTAGTAGGTAGAAGTCATATTTGAACAAAAAAAAATTACCATATTAATTTCAAATGAAAGAAGTGGAAGTAAATGCGACATGGGATCCTTTGATTTTATTCAAAATTCATAAATTTAACACAATACGATTGGAATTAATATAAAATATGATCATGGATCAGGGATCAAGTCTTTAAATTCTTATCTACTGCACACTCTCTAAACTCTTCTATAATGCACAGCTTGTCAAGTTTTAATAAAATCAAATTTTCTCCTAGTTTTACTGAAAAAAAATATTACAATCACGACCATAAAGATTAACCGTTGCGTCTCAAGAAGTCAAGCCTTCATAATATCATAGATAACTTATTTTTGCTGCATATTCTCAAATCATGGGGAAGCATAAACTAAACCGTCTCCAGATCACGGGAACTTTGATTTTTTTTTCAAACGTTTTTAGGCAAAGTCAAACAAGTAAATTTTTCAGAAGAAATCTTTTCTTCCACGGAAAAGAGAGGAGTTGCAATATAGCAACAATTTTCGCTAATTTCTTTGCAAGCATCACAGCAAGGGCAAAAAACATTTGGTAGTGTTTCCAATTTTTTGAGAAAATTATGATTTGCGGAAAAAAAATAAAAATTGGTCAAAAAACAAATTTGTTCGGTTTGACATTAATTCACCAAAAATATGATTTTAGGAAAATTTTCCAATGATGGTTATTTTCAACAGTGCCCGTGGTTGCTCAGATTTGAAAATATTTTCAAAAAAATGTTTATATGTTCTCACTCAAATAGAAGAGAAAAGTTAATTTTTCTGATGTTATGATTTTTTTTTGTTAATTGTACACAAAATTCAAATGCTGATATCTCAGTAATATCAGTATCCGAATAAGAATGTAAAAAAAGGAACATATAATTTTATGATCTACCCGATAAAAATATTATCAGAATTTTAAATTAAAGACTAGCATTTGAATGGCTTTTTAGAAGTAAAATTAGGCCCTTTCGAAATGTTCGTTTTAAGTTAATATTTGACAAATCATAAAATACTAAAAATAAAATTCCACAAAAGGTTGATCCAGGTTGACGAAAAATAAGATATGTTCGTTTTTATTATATGCAACTCAGAAGTTGCATCCAATATCCACACGACAAATCATCTTAACCATCATAATTTTGTTACAATAGGGAATGCGTTCAGATTTTGTGTCAGTATAAAATATTACATGAAAAATATGTAAATTTACCTCCTTTTCTGTGTAACTGCACTCTTCTTACATATATTGAGTTAAAATTACAGTAAAAGAGGTAATAACACACCGTCAATTTCAAACATCTCGAAATGCTAACCACACACGAATATAAATCCTGTAAGCTAATCCGGTAACTATATGTTGTCAAATTTGAAAACATAGAAATGTTTCTAAAATCATCAACATTTGTTTCGATTTCGCTGTAATCGTTTTCTATCCCTGCATCACTTCTTTTAGGGGCCATCCAAACCACGTGGACGTCCCTGGGGGAAAGGGGGCAACTCTGTTTCTTTTTTAGTGGAAATTTAGACTCCTTTTCAAGGACTTTCTTTCACTCTATCGCGACCGCAAAAATTAAAAACGCCACCGTTTAAATTTTTTATAGTCATTTATTTTGTCATAGGGTTTCTTTTTTTCCATCATAATCAATGAGACATTCCATGCGCGCACAAGTCGACACACATCGAATTTGCTAGGATTGATTCCTCTTGCTTCATTGTTTATTTTTGTGGTTTTTTTTTCTCTCAGCTTAATTTTCTCACATCTAGGAACTGCCTTCTTGCTTATTTGTTGTCGTCAAATATTGACAGCCCTCGCCGCGGAGCCATTCTTTCGACGGCGCGCGCGCGCGCGTTTTCCTCTAACCGCTACTCACTGGAATATATTACTGTTTTTTTTTGTTTTTCATTCTGGGTCTGTTTGTGTGTGTGAATGTGTGTTGTGTAGTTGTGTGGGTGTGTTTTTCAATGTTGCATTCCAATTAAGTTACTTATCAACTATAAAAATCTTATTTACTTAGTTTATCATTCCATTACTTTTGAATTATTTTTTTTCTTCTGTTTTTCTGCTTTTTTTGTAACTTTTCCACATTTCTGGTTTCCACGTTTTCCACTTCTTTTTGCAATTGTTTTAATTATATTAAATATACTTTATCCTTAACGGCTAGTTACGTATACATTTGTTTTCCATTTGTGTGTTTGAATTATTTTCTTAGTTTCGTCTAGTTACGTATTTTCGACCTAGTTTTTTTTTGTTTTGTTTGCCTTTACACATTAAGGAGCGTCCCTCACTGGGTTTTTGTTGTAGGTGAAGGGTGAGTTTTTTAGAGCGTAAGGTAGGAGATATCCTTGATAGAGTAGGACGATCAAAATAAATATTAGATGGTTTTGTTTTTTTTAGGTTCGCTATGAGATATCTGTGGGTGTTTTTTGGTGGTGTCTGGAAATTAGAAACACTTTCCACCGTTTAAATTTACAATATTTTGGCTTTTCTTAGATATCGTTCACATAGTTTTAAAAAAGGGGTTGAGGGAGGGGGGAGTGAAAAGAATGTTTTGTTTTGGGGTGGGTCTAAGAGTGAAGATTACACTACACTACGGCGGTTGTTCACTACACATGCAGCTTTGCT
Source organism: Culex pipiens pallens (assembly GCF_016801865.2). Lineage (NCBI taxonomy): Eukaryota > Metazoa > Arthropoda > Insecta > Diptera > Culicidae > Culex > Culex pipiens. The sequence goes on along the minus strand of NC_068937.1, from coordinate 138,951,246 downwards.
TAACTCGAGTGACAGATAGATTTTGTTTAATTTAGTGTTTTGTGTTGTTGCTTGCTCCACCATCATTCACTGAATGCTGGACTGATATTACCTGATGTTTTTGTTTTTCATTTTGTTTTTTTTTCAGAGACAATTGTGTTAAAAATTATTGCACTAAAGAAAATTTTGATTGGGGAAAGTTGGCTATTTACAAGATTTTTCCCGCAATAAATAAGTACATGAACAATATATTACTACTGCAATCGATTGCTTGGAAATTGGATCAACCAACACTAATTATAGGGTAGTGTACGAACATGTGTTTGTTTGTTTGCTTGTTGTTGCCGCTGTTGGTTCATAAATATTACGTATTTTTGTTGCTCTTTAGTCTTCTGGACAGGAGGAAAATATTCAGTTGGTTGAACGAGTTGAGTTCACATCTTAGAAATTAAAAGTACGTTCCTTGAACCTATAGCCATTGTTCAACGTTTGTAGCGCTACTTTGTGTGAGTGTAAGTTTGGAAATGAGGAAAAGCTTCCCTTTTTTGTGTCGATCGTGTTTTCGTTAAAATATATGTACAAAACAAGGGGGTTGCGAATTGGGAACTGATAACAAACCAAGGACTCGCACCACCTAAATCTTATTTAGAGAACAGTGAAAAGAAATCTGGCATTCTGCAAAGGCGAAAACTGCAAAATAATATCGATCGATAGCCATATCTGTTTCCAATCGTGGATATTTCTACGTATTGCAATTACCACATCACAAAGGTTATTTGATAAACTGAGTTACGGTTGAGAATCAAAAATAGTTTCACCAGCTTGTTTTTTGTACAACATTTTCCCACATTTTTTCATCGTGTGTAGTTTTAATTATCTTAATAGCAAATCTTTTTACAGTGCTTCCCGCGTCAGCGGGGGGAGCTTCTTTTTTGTGTGTTTTGTTGTTCGTTTGTCCTTATACCATTCACTAGCGTTTTAGTCGTAGTTCAAATTAATCTCTTTAGCAACATTTCTTTATACAAATTTAATTTACTTAAAAACGAAACCTCTTTCCGCCGTTGATGGGAAAACGAAATTGTTAAAAATAGGGGTTGAAACATAACGCGTAGGTAAAATACAACTTAAAAAAAAAGAAAAAAAAACTAAAACAACTTCCGGTTGACGACGTGTAAAAACAAAAGTCACTAAAGTTAGTATAAATAATTACTAGAACTACTGTGATTGGTATGGTCTAACCCCTAGTTTTGCTCGTGCAACGCTGCCTGCGCCGCCGCCGCCGCTGCCTTCTGGGCCTGGGCCTGCTTCTCCTGCTCGTTCAGCTCCTTGATGGCTTGGATTTCCTTCTTGAGCTTCATCCGGCGGTTCTGGAACCAGATCTTGATCTGCCGCTCCGTCAGACACAGCGCATGGGCCATCTCGATCCGGCGCCGGCGGGTCAGGTAGTGGTTGGTGTGGAACTCCTTCTCCAGCTCTAACGTTTGGTATCGCGTGTACGTCTGCCGGCCTCGTCTTCGCAGCCCGTTGGCACCTGTAACCGAGAGAGAGAGAGAAAAATTGCAAACGAAAAAATCAATACAAGATGATTTGGGCTGAGATTCTAGATTGAGGTTGCTTTTGTTGCGGTTTTGTTCTTGCCTTATCACTACCAGACCACCAAACCCTCATTACAAAAGCGAAGGGCGCACGAAGCTTGTAATCACGTTATTATTATTTTGGTCGGCCTCCCCGAAATTATTCAAATTATTCCTCTGTTGTTTTGCTGTTGCTCAAAAATGGCCAACCTGCTGCCCTCGGGGGAGCCTCCCCACCGAACAATGAGTTCGACTCGAGTCGGCTCGAATTATTTGATCAATTATAATGTAATTATATTAAAAAATGCATGAACAAACACACAGCGACCTGAAATTGGCTCAATTGTTGAGCAATTCTCCCGCGCTGCCGGAGGCAGCCAAGTTGCGTAAGGAATCCCAAGGATCTCGCTCGGTTCTTTCGAAATTTCTCCCCTTTTTTTGCTGCTGAAACAGCCATGAAAGCATTTTTCAAAAAGCGGTTTTCCCCTGCACTCTCTGGCTTCGTCGTCGTCGTCGTCTACTGTGCCCAGAATTCCCTTCCGCGAGGGGAGAAAAACAAGTTCAACGGCCCGAGTTGATCGCGGCGCGGCACTTTTATCATCTTTCGTTTTCTTTTTTCGACCGACAATTGGAAATGTCTTCCGAGGGCGAAGCCAGGGCCGGAATTTGGAAGGTTCGAGTTTTCTTTTTCTTTTCGTTTGGTTCGAGGGCTGCGTGTGCACTATAATTACCACGGGCTGGGAAAGCGAAAATACCTGACGAAAACTCGCCCAATCTGCCACTCTCTCGTGAGTGGTTTTTTGAGGGCTATAATTTTGGGAGGTGCCCCCCCCGCCCCCCTCTCAACTCAATCGAAAATTCGACTATTTTCCTGTTATTTGCTGCGGCAAAGGGACACGCAAAAAACGAAAAAACCTCAATCTGCGCGCCGCCATGAGAAATCACGAAATTAAGACACGAAAAAAAATACGCGGTGGAATCTCGTTTTTTGAGGTTCGACCCCACCGCGCGCGGTGGCACAGCAAAACCAACGAGCTTCGAGTTATAATTATCAGTTTCCCATAGATGAGTCTATTCTGTTTGTGATCCACCTTGCTCCAAAAACGCTTCAGGAGGGGGGGGGGGGCACCCCCCTCCCGCGGCGGGGTAAAAAATGGAGACATGTGTGAGAAATAGAGACATAAATCAAGATTCGTTTCACTAAATTAACCGACTCAGAGAGAGAGGGGAAAAAAGAAGTCGCTTTTAAATGGAAAAAAAAGTCCTGCGGTTCGGGCGAACCTCTCAAGAAGTTATCTTCCGGAGTCCCGGAGCGGGGGGAGTTCCGCGGGGTAAAAACATACCAACTTAATGAATATTTTGGTTCGCTTTTTCGGATTACTGACTTCTACACACAGAGACGACTCAGACACTGGGAGAGAATGGAAGTCGAACACAAATCTGCTGGGTTGCGCGCAGAATGATGCGCGCTCAAACGAGACCGCGCGCGTTTCCCGAACTGAACCAAAAAAAAAAAAAAACTTGTGATGATGAAGAAATACTAATAAATATATTTATAAACGCACACGCGAGAATATGTGGGTAAGCTTGGCTGGTCCCCCTGTTGAAGCACGCACAAACACATGAGCTCAAACGTAGATAGTGGAGTCGATAACGAAAAAAAAAAAGAGTTATATATTTGTTAATAAATCTTGGTTTTGTGATTTATTGACTCACTATTAAAAATGAATAAACCCAGAAATATGGCTGATTTACTTTCGATATGGCTTAATTTAGTCGATAAATTGAGGAAAATGAACTCTGGAGATTTCAGTTTCACGAATCAAAACAAAAACTTTTAACATATTTAGGTAAAACCCTTTCGAAAAGGTACTCTTGAAATCCTATTTGACAAATTGTGTTTTTTCTGGCAAATTAAGAGTGTAAACTTTGGCAAATATTCAATTACTTTAATAAATATTAAAAACTTTTTTTTGGCAATTCCGTCGTGAAACTACTTACTTTTCCTGTCATTCTTGAACGACGAAATAGCCTACTTTTCTGTACCAAAAATAACAGAATCGAATAGCAACACTTTTCAAAATAAATACTGAAAAGTTCTACTTTTCAGCACTTGTTTCGAAAAGTAATACTTTTCAACATTTTTTTGATTTAAACGATTTATTGACAAAATACATGAAAATTCGACTTAAAATTTCATTCAATAGGTGTTTTTCGAAATTGCAAAAAATGTTGTATGGAACTCGTTGCAAAACTTGATTTTTTCAGCACTCGTCGTATTTATCCAACTCGGTGAACCTCGTTGGATAAATGTATCCAATCTGTTTGCAACTTGTTGCATAAACTACTATTTCTATCTTTATACGCGATTTATGACAAATTTTATGATCATTTTTGGAAATGAGACAGGTTAAATATAAAGGAGGAAATAATTTGGATTTTTTTTGAATTTAATGTAGAATTCACAAGTATTTTTATCAGAGTTTATAATTTTGTTTATCAAAATTTATGATTTTTTTTTATTTTCTGATAATTTTAATTCAAAAAAAAAATTCTGGAATGCTAGAAACTGTGACTTTTTATTTATTTCGAAAAATGCATTTATTGCAATATTCGTAAAATAGGAATAACTGTTCGTCATTCTTTCTTTGAATATAATATTTATGCAATTCCGTTGCGAAGCTACGTTCTATACCTGTCATTCTAGAATGACAGGAAAAAAACAAAAAATACAGTTTGAAAAATATTTTTGCAATTCCGCTGTGAAACTGTCAACTTTTCCTGTCCTTCTGGAGAAACGAAACGGCCTACTTTTAACGACCAGCAAAAAACAGATTTGAAAATCAATACCTTTTAATACCTGTGCCGAAAAGTCATACATTTCAGCACTAAAACGGGAGCTGAATAGTTGAACTTTTCAACACTTGTATCGGAAAGTAACATTTTGACATAAAATTCCATTCAAAAAGCGTTTTTCGGAGTTGCAAAAAAGTGTTGTATTAAGCTCGTTGCAATACTTGATTTTTCAGCACTTATGTATTATTCCAACTCGGTAGACTTCGTTAGATAAATGTACGACTCGTACTGATAATGTTTTTCTTGCATCTTGTTCTTTAAAAACCACTTTTTTATAAAAGGAAAAATAGGAACTAAATTAAAAAATAATTAAATTTATTAGAAATTCAGAACAGATTATTAAAAAAAATAAAATTGAAAACATGTTTGCAGATTATTACCAAAATCCGATCTTAAGCGGGACCACGAAAATTTAAAATGTTGTTTGGACATTATTGTAAAAATGAAAAATATTCTGGTTCCAATTATAGCGTAATAGTAAAAAAAAACCTCATGTCAATAACCATAATCATACTGTATTCAGATTACTCCACTGAATTAGGAACAAAAATTGTTGAAATTACAAAATTATTGTTTTTCATTACATATATTTTCGGGCCTAAAGGGTTAAAGAAATTTACGTTTAAAAAGGATCCTAAAGCCCTACGTCAATGTTTATGAACAACAGTAAAAAAACGATTAAATCCCATTTCTAATGACTTTTTTATTTTATGCAAAAAAAAACTATATATTTTGGGGTTATTCTCTACCAATTCACACGAAATCGGGAAAAGTTGCCCAAACCTCTCTTCGATTTGCGTGAAACTTTGTCAGCAAACCCCTTATGTTTAAATATATATACAATTCTACAACTTTGTAGAACATTGTTACACTCTAAAAAACAACCCTGCAAAGTTAGAAAAAACACGAAATTTTAAAATCAACATGTTTGTTTTTGATGAAAAATTACCCTTCTGGGTTAGTGCAGATTCGAAAAGTACAAAAAAAATTCCCATAAAATAACATGTTCCAAAAAAATATGCAGTTGAGTAACGGAAAATGGCAGTGTTTAAAAAAATAGTATTTTTTCGATGAAAAATACGTTTTTTCGGAATTTTGAGTATGCCATCAAATCGAGAGTCCAATTATACATAAAAGTCCCTTTTACACGAAATTTCTATCTCATCACCAATTTCAGGCTGCAAATTATTGAAAAACACCTTTTTTTTCGCAAGTTCAAAAAAGGAAAGGGGCCGTACCTTCTCTCCGTTACGAGAAAAACGGACCTCGGATTCGTTATCAGGGACAAAAGTTACCCCTAAGGACAAAGTTTCACGCAAATCGAAAAGAGGTCGGGGCAACTTTTCCCGATTTTGTGTGAGTAGGTAGAGAATTACCCTAATAGTAAGGCTGGTACAAATTTTCTTTAAAGTTTTTGTCCCCCCCCCCTTCAAAGTTGGCACGAAATCAGGGGGCAAAATTTTTTTTTCAAAAAACTTCAAAATTTCAATGGAAATTTAAGTGCAATCAGCTGAAATCAATTTAAAATGCGTTTCCCTGCGTTTAGATTCATTTTTACCATGTTTGAGTTGATTTAAAAATCCATTGAATTTTTGAAAATTTTCGATGTATTAGTTTTTTTTTGCTAAAATTTTGTATTTTACAAATCTTTCATTTTTTGAAAATTAATGATTGTCAAACAACTGAACTAGTGTAAAATGCATTTTTAAACACTTTTTCCATGCTTGTTATTTCAATATTTATATTTTTTTTATTTTTTTTTCAAAATGTTATAAACTAGCCTATAGTGTTTGGATGATCTTAAAAATCATTTCTCATCAAAATTCAGGTCTGAAAAGATTAAATTAGTTTTCAAGGTGGTATTCCACTGTGGAAGAAAATTTCCCTATTTCTTAAAGCTATATTTAAGAAAACTACCTTTCAATGGATTCTTTCAACATTTTGGATTTAAGTCTTGAAAAGTTTTGAACTAAGTTTTCCATAGTAAAATACCTCCTGCAGGTGATGTTTTTTTAAATCATTAATGTTTTAGATTGTTTATTTTAATTTATTTTGAAGCATTTTAAAAATATTTATACGTTTACTATAACTCTTGTTTTAGTCATAACCATGAAGTCACCAAACATTAAGAAATTTATCCTACTCGACTCCCAATTTATCCGCAACAGGAGAAAGATGGTGCACTTTCGGGGATAAAACTCCCCAAGGAATTTGGCCAGTAAATCAACTTTCCCCTTCTTTTGCGAGAACCGATAAACAATTTGGAACACAACGGGCCGGAAAATTAACGTCTTCGTGTGACAATTTTCATTAGGAGCAGCAGCAGGCATTTCTTTACCTCCCCCACCGTTTTTAATTGCTCTCGATGGCGGAAATGTTCCCGGAGTCAACCAATCATGGTCCGGGACAAGGTTAGAGAAATGTTTTCGCTGGCTGGTCAGATAGTTTTTGGAAACTAATTTGACTTGGACATCAATTTAGAAGCAAACTCCTCCCTCAAGCCAATCGGCGCCCAATTTCTGACCATGTTATCAGCGAGCCTGAACTGATACGCCGCGTATAATTACGAGACAGATTTACGACGAGACGGCTGCAATGACTAATTAAGAATGTTTCTTCCCGAAAAACGGACACTAATCAAACGAGACGACGACGTCGTCGTCACGGCACTTGAAATTGAAGCGAAACAAGCGGAGGACGTTACCAGTCAGTCACTTTCGGATGGATCAGATAACGCTGTACGGCATGCAGTAGCGGTTGCAACACGGCCGGCACTGGAAAATTAGACAGGCGTTTGAGCAATTTGTTCGGCAGCTGCAGCTGGGGTAAGGTGTATCCTGTCTGTCAGCAACTACACATTAGCGCTGCTGCTGCACTGAAATTGAGAAATAAATTATCTCCTTCTCAAAGGTTGCCTTCAGGATAAGTTGCTGCTTGTTTTTTTTTTTTTGAGTGAAGTTCAAAAACATCCCTTGGCGATTGGAGGAGCAATTAGCGTCGAGTTGCGCCATCTTTGCTCAGATTCGACCCCGAAGCGATGCAAATCAATCGCAATCGACTTGATTGTGTGAGTAAGAGACAAGCGAGACCAATTAAGCCCTGACTAGATTGATTTCTCCCCGTCAATGGCGTGTTTTAGAGTGGCTCGAACCTGCAATTGAGAAAATTACAATAATGAAGCCATGGTTCAATGCTGGATGCACACACACACACTCAAAGCCATCAGACATAGTGTTGTCTGGGGGACATATATGGAAGGACTGGTAAGCTTAACGAAGTAAGAATGAAAAAAAAACGACATGTGGTTCCCTTCTCACGACGACATCGACGCTGGTTCGAGACTTGTCATTTCTGGAGCAACCCAAAAAAAACACATTTCAGAAAACGGAAAGAATCGCAACAAATGAATCAAAAACATGACTGCAACGAAAAAAAAATCAGTCGACGAAGAAGATCACCAGCACACAAGAACTTCTTCGACCAGAAGAAAAATGACAATCTGAAAATAACGAACGAGTCATGTTCGGCCATATTTATTTTCGTTATCAAAATACCTTTTCCAACTCTTCGCGAAGCCTCTACAATGTTCCAATCCAGTTTTCGGAGCCCACATGCGGGCCATGTTGCCGTGATCTTGGTCGTGGTCGTCGAGTCGTCGTCGTTTTCACGTAGTCTTTGGCGGGATTTTTCAATTTTGCGATAAGTGAGGCGTACAAGTACCCACACGGAGCAGCAGAATAATACCTCCCGTAGGTCCGCGGCCAGCATTTCTTGGCCTCTTTCAGTTGTCACGACCGACTCGCGCAGGGGTCTCCCCCCAGACCGCGCTAAACAATTTTAAATCATTGGCCGTACTCTATAACTTTGGCTTCGTCGTCGTCGTCGTGCCGAAGAGGTTCCCTGGCGGTGGGAAGGAATCGATGATTTATCTTGCGTTTAGCCCAGCAGCCTCCGAGAGGTTCATTTGCGGCGCGCGGTACCGAGTGGTCTTCAATCATAAACACCTTCCCGGGCGCGCACACCGGAGAATCGACTCAAATCGATTATCCTCGTTGGCCGGTCGTCGGACACGTGATGAAAACGCGCGCGCCCAGCATAAATCGAGCGAAAATTATGAACACCTTCAGCGAGAGGTTTATTAGAAGAAGAGCGAGCGAAGAAAAAATCTCCTTTCGAAAGAAGCGGAAGAAACGCGCCGAGCTTTTAGCGATGACCCCATCAATGACCCATAGGTCATAAATCGTCGTTGTCGTCGTCGTCGGGCAGCGGCGATGGATCGCCGCGCGGAAAACAAATGAAGCTGAATGGAAAATTAAACGTCATTTTAGTGCACTTTATTGGGGGCCATATATTTGCGAAAGGGGGGGAGGTTCGAGAACGATATCTGATTTATCGACGAATGCGAAAGTCATATCGGGCATCCGAGCGCGACACGCGGCTGTTGATTGATTGCTGGAAAGGTGCTGTTGTGATGAACGACTTCTGGTCAAATGGGAAAGATTTGCTTTTAACTTTTTTTTTAACTTTCAAACACTTAAAACATTAGCTTTCGTGTTTCTGGTCAGCTCAAAATAGTAGTTTTTGTAACAAGTTGCAAAAAGAAGATTTTGTCAGCACGAGGCGTACATTAATCGAACATCAATACGACGAGTGCTGAAAAAATCACGTTTTGCAACGAGTTGCTTACAACATGTTTTGCCTTTTCGAAAAACGCTTCTAGAATGGAATTTTATGTCAAACATTCATGTATTTATTAAATTCGCCGTTCAAAACAGAAACATATTGAAAAATGTTACTTTTCGATACTAGTGTTGAAAAGTTCAAAAAGTATTTTTTGCAATTCCGCTGTCAAACAGTCAACTTTTCCTGTCCTTCTGGAGAAACGAAACGGCCTTCTTTTCCCTGCTAAAAATAACAGAATAGGAAATTAATAACTTTCAATATCAGTGCTGAAAAGTTCAACTTTTTAGCACTGAAATGGGTGCTGAAAAGTTGAACTGTTCAACACTAGTATCGAAATGTAACATTTTTCAATATTTTTTTGTTTTGAACGGTGAATTTAATGAATACATAAACTACTATTTCGATTATGACTTTTCGAAACAAGTGCTGAAAAGTTAAAGTAAGCTTTAAAACACTTAAACGAGTGCTATACTCAATTTTTCAGCACTGTTATTTTTGGTATCGATAAGTAAGCCATTACGTAACTATAGAATGAAAGGAAAAGTAGTTTTTTTCGGCGTTGGATAAAAAAACTAAGAAAAAATATTTGTAACAGCCTTAGTTAACCATGTACAGTACAATTTTTTTCCAGAAATTTTCATTTTTCCCGTCTTAAGCAACTTTTATATCAAGAAAAATTTTGCATCTTTAGTAATATTGTTTAAATGTTTTTCTTTATTCGTTTTAATATGACCAAAAATCGTTTTTTGACAATTTTAAAGACAAATTCAGCGAGCAAAATTAAACGAAAAAATAATTAGTTGAACATTTTTGGAATTTCTTCAGGGCGGTCCTATAAACTTTTACCTTGAAAGTTAGACATTTTCAGATTAAGATGTCTCGAGTTTAAACAAACACCCCTGAGATTATTCCAGCGTTTGTTGTACTAGATTTCCCCCTTTCAATCGAAATTTGGCTTTCGCTTTTTCGTTATATTCCTTAAAATTGCTGTAACTTTTGACCCTGAAACCGCTAATCATTTTTTTTTAATATCACTTTTCACTTGAAATTTCTTTCTTGATATTAACCCTGAATTGCTACCTACTACTGAATTTTAAAGTTTTCTCGGAATCAATGAGATTCACAAAGCATCTTCTTTTTTTTGCGTGATTCGTCTCCTCCCTCTTACACGGTTGAAGTCACCCTTGACTCTGATGCTACTGACTAAATTAGTCATAGAAGGCGTAGATTGCGAAATAAAGTTTTGGCTTTTTCGACAAAGTTGATTGAGTTGAGATTTTAGAAGAGGAGAAAAGCCCCAACAATATTCTTGGAAAATTTGATTTCATTAAACACCCTTATCGTGAACCTCTCTAATTTTTGAACAACCCAAAAATTGCCCCTTTCGATTTGTAACAATTATCGTGCAGACACCAAAGCTCTAAATCTTGACAATTTTTCGGAAATCAAATTTTCACTTAATTTTGCGATCTTGACTGTGCATTGGTAAAATTTCTTGAAGTTTTATTTTCTTAAAATTTAAGAGTTCTAATTTCCAATGTTTTTTAAGATTCTGGATTGGTAAAAAAATTATTTTTTCCATTTGTTTAGTCATAGCCCTTCCAGGAACAGAGTTGAGCTGTAGAGGGTTAGATTCAAGTTAACTCAACAAAAAGTGCGTTGCTTTCCTCACTATTTTTCTGTACTAAAAATTGAGTTAATTGTTCCAGAAAATGCAATCATATTTTATTTGAGGTCAAAAACAAGTACGTACCAAAAAATGGTACGATTTTTTCCTAAAAGTTTCTGAGAAGACCCACAAATTTCACAAAAACTTCTTTTGAGAAAACTTGGTTGAGATTTGTGTGTCTTTGTTTATGGTTCTACCTAGAAATTTGTGCATTTTTTCCCCTCTCAAATTCCATAATTGTTAAAGCTCCAGAAAATTACCATCGGCTTACATTAAAGCCATGCGTCCACTCAACCATAGTTCAAAGTGTGATTTAGCATCCCCACCGCGGGCCCATTCCAGTAAGCTAAGCTGGCGATGGATGGTGGTGGTGGGGCGCACCTTATTGCGCTCATTTCGCCATCAATCTTGTAAAGCCTAATTGAGTCCCTCGGTTCCGTGCGTTTGCCGCCTCCCCACGAAAATAGCGAGGGATGTGCAACCCTCGCCGCGGAGTATAAATTTTGCCATCCCCCCTCCTCCAGGCTAGAAGTTGCCCGGGAGTCATCCGGGTGGCAGCAAATGATTATAATTACTTTTCTACAGCACATTAATCTTTCACATATGAAATTAATAGCCGTGAGGACCCTCGCTAGCTTGCGTTGTAACCTGTAACAGCTTCGAAGGAGCTACCTCACGGCGATAAAATATGTATGGAGGTTTAAATTTACATTCGCCTTCCCGACGATTCCCGGAGAATTCGTCACTTTAAGGATCAACCGGAAGACCGGCAAGGACACACACTGAAAAAAAAAAGTACGCAGCCAGTGAAAGTAGCACGGCACCTCATAAAAATGCCATTATAATAAGGGATGCTCTCAATTTAGTGCCCACCCTCACACCGACTTCCTACAAGGGATCATCGGTCCCTTTCACGTACGTATGCCGGCACACTCCGTCCTGAGCCATAACTCTTCCCTCTCTCTCCCTCTCTCGCGCGCCACTTAATACTTTGTCCCCCTCTGCCATCTCTCTCACTCTGCACCCGAAAAGTTGTTAGAAAATTTCATGACTGATATAGCATGGTAATAAATCACCAACTCACACCATGTTTTATTTCTTTTCGACCGCTCTCTCCCTCTCTCTCTTTTACGTCGTCCCTCCTCCGTTCGTTACTCATTTTCAACCATATTTATTCCTAATACCCTCTCATTCCTACGCTCGTCGTTCGCTTCTCTTCGCTAAGACGACGACCAGGTCGAGCACACAAGTGCAGAAGGAAAATGAGAAAAACGGGAAACACACTCCTGAGAATCCATGTTTACGAGCAGCAGCTCGCTCACTCTAACGCACAGGAAGAAAAGGCTTAACGCGCCACCTGAACTCGTCGCGGAAAATCTCGGCGGTCGGGAAATCGCGCCCGGGTTTGCCAAACAAGACAAATCCCAAACAAGGCGTTCAACGCCGCATATGTTTAAAATATGCCGGGGTTTTCACACTGCACACCGGTTAGGGTGAATGATTTTCCCTTTTATTTGCTACAGGAAAAACGGGAGGGAAAAGTGTTGCTCCCTTGGGGGATCGGGAAAAACAAATAGGAAGGAGATGATTTTTTCCTCATTATTTTGGTTTTTTTTCTTGTCGGTCGACGTCTTGGACTGGAAACCAACACCACGCACACTCACCGAGGAGTTATTTATGGCCTTCCTTTAATTGGATGCCAAAGTGTTGGCTCATTTGAAATGGTTCGCTGCGTCAGCAGGACTAAACTGAAGGCACTCGATTTTTGTTAGAAAACCTTAAGTATTTTTATTTCAGAATTTTGAGTTCATGGTTTCTTAGTCAGCTAGAAATTGGTGAAATTTGAATTCGAAATATGTTAACTATTTGAAGAGTTGAAAAAAAACATATGTTATTCAAATATTTTTACAAGATTTATTACGAAATTAATGCTACGAATACCGAAAATAATATAAATAAGAACAAGAACATGTTTTCGGAATCATGAAAGTATAACAAAATGCAAAGGTAAGTTTTAAGATGAACAAACGTTCTAGTTCGTAGCGGTACGCAGAGCCATATATCGATGACAGCGGTACGCGAATGCTACGTTTCTTGAGGGCTGAATTGTCAAATGAACGGGCGTGACATTTATTTTGACCTTGTTTTTGATTTTTGTTAAAATTTGATCGAACGACGAACTCTGCCAATTGATGAATCTAAATGCTTATTGAATATGTGAAAATTAAAGTAAAACTGCTAAAAAGTGAGTGCGTACAGTCCAGCAGTTGATTGCAGTGAATTGATCAAGCAAGTGAAAAAAGATCACCTCTGGCGTACGATGTGCTGTCCGACGTCCAATGCAGTGCTGAAGCTGGGCGACGCGGCCGTGTAATTTCGTGTTTTGGATTTTTTTTATGGCGGCTGGTTCTTGGGCGGCAAGACCAGGAACCGGGGCACAGGCGCTGTCAGCCGTGGGCTGGTTTCGGCACTCCCGTGCCCCCGGGATGATGACTGAAAATTCGGTGGTGAGGTGACTGGGCGGGATTTGATCCCTGATCGTCTGCTTGAAAGGCAGATCGCTTAGCCATGTAGCTAAGTACCCGGACAAATTATGGTCCCCCTGCAAATAGCAATTTTTGAACGTGAAAAATCACTAAGCCCTAATTAAAGAGGCCCTCCTCACGCCTAAATCAGGAAGGTTTGGTCTTCTTTAAATGGTTGGTAACGTATAATTTATAGTATTTTGGAAAAGCAATCTAAAGAAAACTTTTTTTTTGTAAATTATTAAAATAAAATGATTCAACGTACCGCAAATCTCCCGTCTCGTGTCACCTCCCCCAAAAAAAATGTTCCACAGCCAGTAAATTTCTAATTTTACGGTCCACATGGGATACATTCGCAATGATATATCACCCTGTCACACAGAGAGAGAATCATTTTTCCTCCTCCAGGCAGCTTTTCTCCTTCTACTCCCTTCCAGCGCGCTATCGCGCCCTGTCAGCAAAAAAGTGGTCTTCGATTCCATCTTCATCTCCATCGTTGCAAAAGGGCCTTCTTTTTTCCACATCTTCTTCCTCTTCCAACCCCAGTTGGGGGAGATTAATTGGAACCCAACTGTTTACGACATTTGGACCGATACTGATGACCGCCCCCTCCGGGGAGCCATCCCTCATCAGTGTATGCCTTTGGATCGATTATCTGGGGGGCCTTGGTTGCGATAACAGCTGGCCATCGTCGTGAAAACATCGAGAACAGAGTTTCGTTCCAGTTTTCTTCTGGTTGCGAAGCTAACGGGACTGGTGCAGCAGCAACGCTGCACAAGGAAAAGGATGGACCCGAAAAGAGGATCGTATTCGTCCGAAAGGAAATAATTTAATGTCTTGTTCTAGTTATGATTTATGGGCTTCGAAAGGCTGTCATCTGTAGCTCATCTCACTCCCACGTTTTTGGCTGGTGGGTTTTCGGAGAAAGTGGGTGCCTTTTTCCGCCCTCTTACCATATGTGTGTGCGGTTGCTTGTTATCTCTCGCAAGATGCTTTTCCCTAATTGAATGCCATCTTGTTTCAAACCATACGAAGAGACGCAGCGAAGCTGCCTTTTTCGGCAGATAAATCCCAGAAATAACAACCATTATTAATTTAGTTTTTCCACCGAAAAGGAAAAACGGACAGATCCTTCCAGCTTCTGGCCCGGGAATGATAAATTGCCGCTTGGAAAAACACGCAAGAAAACAACGAATACAAATAATTGTATGCCCATTTGTAACATATGGCAGCCATAAAAGTAGATAAATTGATACTTGAAGCTCCCGTTTTCGGGCAAGGATTCACTTTCTCCCGGGGCCTTCTTTTTTCCGTTTGTGGGGGTGGATTCCGCCGCAAACGAGCTCATTAAAACTGAATTATTGGCGTTTTTCCGAGCGCCGCCGCGCGGCTGCAACTTGACCTCCTGGGGGAAGGTTTCCGCGGGGAGCGGGAAGCTAATTTTGATGAGATTTCATCAAGGGCTTTTTTGCGAAAAAGCAACAGCGTTGCTGTAATTTGAGATCCTTTTGGGAAGCTTTGTTTGGAAAATTCGATGGGGGGAATCCATTACAGCGGGAAATTCGGGCTGCGATAACTCAGCCGGCAGCCACGTGGTTCCGGGGTCGAGGAAATTTAGAGGCTTTCCAAGGTGTAGAAAAACAGAACAAACTCGGGAAGGGAGAGCGGGGAAAGCCTTCCACATTTTTTTTTCGAGCAGATTTATGTCCCCTTAAGAGGAAGGGAGCGAGAGAAGTGCGCGCAGGCGGCCCTTCCAAGGTGTTTATAATGCCCTGCGAAAAATAAATTTGGAGGCGAAAAATGTCCTATAAATAATGTGGCACTTTTTTGGACCTGGCCCGCGTGGCATTATGCAGGAGAGTGGTGGTAATTTTTCTCGTTTTGAATTATTCTTGGGGTGCGATTAAAGCGTGCGGTCGTTTGTTCTTGTTTGCTTCCACGTGTTCCGTGTTCTAAGACATGGCCGCAAAAGGAAAATGTCAGACTGGGCTTAATATTATTAAAATTTGCAATTCGTTCTAAGCCCGTGCGTAGGCGTTTGTTACCTGCTCGCAACGAAATCAACGTGCAAGAATTCCACCGGAGTAAGGTACATACAATCCGGCATAAATTATTGCATAAATACACAAATATTTATTTTGGTGGAATAAATTCCCCTTTTCCGTCGAGTGTGCCCAGAAGTAAATTTCTAGCTGTAGCACAAAGAACTTATTCCTGGTGGGCTTCGGGCTCAGCCCGATAAACGAAATGCAGTCAATTTTAATGAAACGCATCCTGTGTACGAGTGTGTGTGCGTGTTCTACGATGTATTCTTGACCAACATTGCCTCCCCAGTCAGTGGGGGTATTGTTGCAAAAAGCCAGCCTCAAAGGTCGAACATGTAGCAGGCAGCAGCAGCAGCACCGACCGTAAGAGAGGATACAGGACGCAACGCTGGCGAATTCCCGTCAGACTAATAAAGTTTTGCGAGTGTGCTGGTTCCGTTCACCGAGCGAGCTTCCTGCGAGAGATACTATCGGATGTGTCCAACGATGCGTATTTTGGACCGTTGGACGGCACCGGTAGCGGGGACGGGATGCAGCATCCCGGTGTCCAGAATTCTGCCAAGTGCCAATGGTTCTTTGGGAACGATACACAAAACAACAACTAAAAAACTGCTAGGGAAGTTATTATCTGTCGATTCGGCATGTTTAGAGTCGTAAAGTGGGTTATTTACGGATTGTACAATTTGGTCGTTGCTGAAGAAAAATTGCTGCCCAAGTGACTAACGATCTCAACCAATTGGCTGTTGATTTAGGGCACTCCATCAGCGCGGGGCCACACCTTGAGGGGATTGGCTAGCGAATTTTCCGATAATTGAAAGAAATCGGTGCTCGCTTGTCGTACGGGATTCCAATTAACTACGTTACAACGGCCCTCTACACGATCGGCCACCGGCGAGGCTGGCGGAGTGCCCGAGGTAGCATAAAATATATCCAATTATGTACGTTAAAACGTGGTAGCAAAAACACTGCATCATGTATAATTTAACGAGATCTCGATGCATAGATAGCAGAGCGAGAGAGAGAGATACCAAAGGGAGAAGTGGTTTCTATTGAAGTGCATCTAGTGGTTGTGAGAATTTTGGATGCGAGGTGGCTTGCGAGGGGGTGGGGACAGGATTGTTTATAGCAAAACACTCTCTGTGGCCCAGTCGCTCTGTTTAGATACAGCATCGGCCGGGTATGCCAAGAAGCCCAGCTCGGAACGCTCGCTTTGTGCATGTGCACTGTAATGGTCGTCTATCCCCGGACCGTTCATTATCGATCGAACATTGTTTAATTTAATCCGATATAATAAAATATGCATCTATTACATAATATCCTGAATAAAATGCATAAATAATCGACGCTGGGAATATTTATATACTCTGGGGCGCCCGTAGCCGGGGTCGGGAATGAGTGAGACATCCCACGAGAACGACGCTCCGTTGGCCACCGCACGCAGTATAAATTAGCACGCATCCCACACGCGCCACCAGGTATTGATCCCGGCCTGCATAACTCACATAACCTCTGGTCAATTAATAAACCATCAAACATCGTAAATCAAAATGCGTTCCCAATAACTCATGATCAACGTGGCGGCGGTAGTTTCTCCTGCAGGACATGCCAAAGTACGCACGCAGGAAAATGGCGCGAATTGGCCGCAGGAGGTGAATTATCATTTAAATCAATCTCCGTCTACACTTGCGCGCGCGATATCACCACCAGAGAGAGCGACGTGATAATAGAAATCCATCAACGACGATGACGACCTGTGAGACGGGGGAAAACTCAAAACGTGATGCAAAACAACCCAACCGTCGACTTGGTCGAGTCCGAGTCGCCGCCAAAGCTGCACCGTGTGGAATGGGAGGGCAGAAAAAGTGCAACCAGTCACGGTGCATAAATACGCAAAACGTTATTACATTATCCATAATGAAGTGTTTATAATGGTTGCGGATAGATAAATGATCCCCCACAGCGGTGTCCCCTCCCATGACGGACGAGTTTGTGGAAAGTACACAGAGGGCGGCCGCCGCCGCCAAGGGCGGGTGTGTTTTTTAATCGAAACTGTAAATCTTCCTCTGGATCGACCGGGAATGCACTCATAGGTATTATCCAAACAATCATAAATCCAAGCTGTTATCGAACTCCCACTGGAGCTCCGTCTCTCCGAGACGAACTAGACGAACTGTGTGGCGAAATTTAGTCTATAATTTTGCCGAAGAGAGCTTTCATTATAATCGCCGTAATCGAATGCCATGATCTTAATTCAATCTCGAACGATCTTCCAGTCGGTCTCTCCATCTTCTTGGTTCGTCAGAGAGACCGAGGCAGTAGCATCGATTCCGCTCCATTCATGGAGGAGGCTGCAACACCAGGCTCGAAGATGAAGAAATTTGTGCCCGCAAGTGATCCGACCGACCGACAGTTCATAAATAATAAACATAAATGAAAACTATCAGAATTTATAATTCACAACAACGATAGCCATCTTGCGCAAATCGTATTTTCCTCTAGTCTTCTCGGAAGCGTCGCTCAGGACTAGTTCCTTTTTCGGTCTCGACGCAGTCGAGATTATCTCCAAGGCGTTTGACTCAAGCCCCGGGTTTCCTCTTTCTCACACAGACACACACACAGCTGTTATTAATATGACTATTATGTTTCTTTAATTAATTTCATTTTGTATTTTTCATCTGGTTTCAATCTTCGCACACTTAGACCACGTTGTTAGCGCGCGCGCCCGGGCAAAAATATTATCTTTCGCCAACTTTCATCTCGGGTTCGGGCTCCGGTTGCTGGCGTTACATGAAACCAGCATTAACTCGTTCGCGCTAACAAACTCCATTAGATGAAAGGCGAGGAAAGGTGTTATTATAATCATTGGCTGTCGTCGCGTCGTTGGCACACCCGGCTTTGTTTGTTTTCCCAAGCCCCACCTCGTCGGGTGGCGATCCTTGTGGGTTTCTTGAGCGTTTCTAGGGAAATTAGGGTGGTTCACTGTAGTTATTTCATGTGAAGATTGAAATTGCCAAATTTGTAGTATTTCACAACTCGACACAGAATTGAGTTGCAGTGTATTCCCTGCCAATAAATAAAATTGTAAAGGTATACTGCCCCTGATCGTATAAATGTCCCATATGCAATTTCATAGCTTTTGAGTAATTCATGCAGTTTGGTTCAAAATCGTGTGCTTTTTCAGAAAAGCATACAACATCCAGTACTTTGTTCTAGAAATCAGAAGGAAATCCAGTTTTTTCGCGAAAACTTTTCACATAGCCTTATGTGTGGGACAAACTTCAAATGCGTTTTTCTCAGCTTGCTGTTTTTGCATATGGGACATTTATGCGAAAAGGTGGGCAAAAAAAGAGCAAGCCGCTTAAAGAGCCGGTTCACTAAAAAGAGCGAACGAACCAATGCTCATAAAAAAAGAACCGCGGTTCTTTTTAAACTCCGAACCGTTCCAAGATAGAATGATTTTTAAACTTGTTATAAATATAATTTATCGAATTTCGAACAAATTGCATCACAAAATTTGTTTTTAGAATTGAAAATGCAATTCTCAATTGAAAAATAATTGCTTATAAAAATTAATCCCAAAATAGCATTGCTGCCAAACACCACTCTAAAGTTTTCAAACTTATTTTCAGTTTCCTACTTTTCTTTGAAATTCCAAAAGTAAATGAATTGCTAAACAAAATGAAAAAGCTTTTCTTTATATAACTGATCGTACATTAAAGTATATTAATATTATCCGAATACAAATTTGAGTGTGTGTGTGTGTGTGCAACCAACCAAACGGGACCGCGCGGCCGCTTCTTACAAATTGAGTTGTTTCCATGTATTTTTAGATCTACATTCTATACATGCAAATAACTCGCATAGGCATTTGGAAGGTGTTAGCTCTGCCGAGCTTCGGTGACCCATTTCTACGCTGGCTAGCCGAGCGCGAGGTACTTCAGCTTTATCGACAAGCCCCGCCCTAAAGAACGTTTGCACCAATCGGGTTCAAACGTTATTTAGAACTTCCGAACCCTTGTCAAATGGACAAGGACCCAGCGCGTATATAGTTGGTAGCAACAGTATTCCTAATTCCAGTTATAGCTCACCAAGTCGCGATGGCCTAGTGGTTAGCATTTTTGCGTACCGATCCAAAGGACGGGGGATCGAACCCCGACTCGAGCGACTTTGATTTTTCTTTCATGTTCAGAGTTTCGAGATTTATATTTCCTATACTTTCTCGGTGGGAGCAGATGGGAATCGAACCCAGGACCATTCGCTTACAAAGCGAAGACCGTAACCAGTCAGCCACGGCCGCTCCTATATTATCCGAATACAAATTTGAGCATTTAAAATTGCATAGCTTGTAAAATATTACCAAAAATCTACTAAATAGCTGAGAGATTATGGAAAAATAATAATAATAATAATTGCCTGATTTAACTTCAGTGTTAATAGACTTCGTCTATTAAATCAGAATTTAGAAAAGAGTTCGCAAAACCACACAATTCTTAAAAATAACCTTTTTATCAAAATTTTGAAAAAGAGCGAAAGAGCCGTTCAAAAGAGCGGCTCTTTTTAGTGAGCGAACGGAAATGAGCGGCTCCTAAAAAAGAGCGGTTTTGCCCACCTCTAATTTAAATAAGTCCAAAACAACTTGCAACATGAGAAAATCGATTAGTTTTGTGCACACTTTGACAAAAAAGTCGTCATTCGATGTAGCAAAACCAGGATAGCAACTGCTGCAGTATTTCAATATTTTGGGTGTAGACCAAAAATTTAAGATTTTCTAAAGGGGATCACCCTAACCAAAACAACCAGACACCGTGAGACGTCAACGCGGAAAAACGATCCCTCTCGCTGCTCGAACCTCGAACCGCACAGATTAACGAGCACTGATTTAAGCGCGCGCAAAGCCATGAGGGGTTCAGCACACCGTGTGTCAGTAATAAACGAGTATTAGTGATCGGCGTTCAATAGCTGCTGCTGCTGCTCAAAAGGTAGCCCCCGTAGGTAGGATTTACGATTTCTTTGAATTTCGTAAGCACGAACTAGCGAAAAAAAAAAAGTATGGAGGAAATAGGTGGGAGATCCGCTGATAACCTAGTGAACTCCTTTTCACGAGCGAGCGAGCGCTCACCGAGTTTGCATGCAGCGAAAATCGTGATTGATTCCGACCAGCAGGAATGTGTCCTCTAAGACACAATGGAGAAGTTGGCACAAATAAATAATATAACCATATGGAGCGGTGATCATGTGCAGCTGATAAAAGGCTGGATTTCTCCGGCGAGAGTACTCCTCTGGTCGGTGGGTGACCAAGAAGTGTCCGGGGTGGGACACAGGAAGCAATTTCCACCATAAAGAGGGATCTGCTGGCTGGCATTTACCCCCTTTATGCAGAGAGTCTGGCCGAGGCGAGAGAGCTTGTTTGCTCTGCATAAAATATGACCAATTTATGCGGTTACAAAAGAGTTATAATACAGAAAATGTTATCTGATTTAACACCTAATATAGCATAAGCCCAACGAGCAAGAGGGGGCGAGCCCAAGTGGTAAGGTAGTGCATGTTGTGGGCAATGGATGGAAGATAACGAGTGGTGTTCATGTTTTGGCAAGCCCTCTACTCATATGTTTGACAGAATCTTAAAACTTCACAAAAAATGGTTACTCACTCCGGACACACATCAAATATCCAGTTACCCTGGGAGAGTCTGGGCGATCTCTAAGCAGCCAGCCACCGTGAAGGCAGTGAATTAAAACAGGCAAAAATTTATGAATCCTTCGCCGAACATCGGGCGTTCCTACGCCGCAACAACAACCAGAGCAAAAGATCAAAAAAGTTAACCGCTTACTCGATTAATCGAGCTAGTAAATCTTGGCTCAATTTCCCCCCTCCCCGTCTGCTTCCAGGCGAAATTTACTACGTACGCGCGGGATCTCCAATGGTGAAACATGGCGTGGCGTCGTCGTCGGCGAGGAACCCCCCAACTCGCGCCGTACATGAAAAGCACACACAACTCTCCGAGAAGACAGAGGAAAAATTGCGTGTTCTTAGGCCGAGGTCGGATCGCGTTCTTTTATTTTTCGAGCTGCGCTCGAGTTCTCAAAAAGAATATTTCCACCAAATTGATTGTTTGTTTATAAACTCTTTTGTGGGGGTGAGGATTTTCCGACTTCAGAGGAAACCCGCCGCAGGCGGGGGAAATAGTTTCAACAAATGGGTTCTTACTTTATTTTAAAACAAAAAGGAAGACTAATGGCTAGCCAGAAGTCTAATTCACTCACGCCGCGTCATTTGTCATGTGTGTTGTCTTCAGAGTGGGGTCGCGGTTCCTTGGGAAACGCTCAAGAATGCCCAAATGTCATTTCCGAAAGTGGGTGGAAAGTTAAGTCACGCTCGCGCGCGCAGCTATTCGTTGATGACATTTTTAAAAATCTCTTCTCTGCTTATCGCGTTTTTTTTCTTGCCTGTGTTCTGACTAGATTGCGTTTATCAACCGAAATAGAATGGAAGAAAGCAGCAGCTTTCTACTTTTTCTTTGAAACAGAAGGGAACTATGCAGAATTTTCGAGTTATGCTGCAAGCTGGGGTGTGTGAACGAGAGAGGGAGGTCGAGATAAATAATAACATCCCGAGAGAAGTATAGCCCGTGTAAATGTAGGATATCTTGCTTTCTTCTACTGTGTACGGTTTGTGCCGTGCTGAACTTGTTGGAGGGTCACATAAAAGGGATTGCCTCGGCGGAAGGAAATTTATGGTGTTATTATTTCTGGAATTTCTCCAAGATTTATCACATTTCTTACTTTATTTGATTACAAAATAGTTCATGCGTTTTTTTGTTATTTCAGAAATCGTTTAGTAAAAGTGAGTAGGAAGTAGGTTTGCGTTTTGTTTAGTCAGTCAGTATCTTCCAAACAGTCATGAATTTTCAATTTATTTGCACACAGAGAGAGGGGGGTTGCAATTTCCATTGTCGCAAATTAACTCCGGTTACATACCAGCTAGTGCATCTCGCAAAGTGAAATACCTAGCATACTTTAATATCGACATAAATCAAGACAGAGAGAGTAAATAATGAAGCCCCAGACTTTACGCCACTACTCCCAGGAGAGTCATTTAGTAGTTCCTCGACCTGCACCGAGCCGACCGAGCTTGCGAGGTGAGAAGTGAAAAGATAAACACGGCAAGGCAAGTATTCTCAAGTCCCATAATGACTTTTGATTTGTGGCCATGTCCACCAGCCAGGACCGAAAAACAGGGACAAAAGTTAAACTTTGAGGTTGAGAGCTTTAAAACTCGTGCGGAATCTAAGCCCTCCTCTGTTCCGAAAAACAAGTTTCGGAAGCTTTACCCCCAAACCTCAACCTTACAACGAGAGAGTGCGGAGGCAACCCGGCATCGATCGTAAATCGCTCCGAAAATCCTTCTTGCTCTCGTGCACGGAGAGGTTAAATCCTTTGGAGGAAACTTTGCTCCGAGCTCCTGGTTTTTGTTCCGGTGATTCCGGTTCGGGGAGAGGGTTCGAGGAAATGCCGAAAAAGCTTGTCCTTGGTATTAAAAGGGGATTTGGCTTTAGGAAAATTTTGGTAAAAGTTCAAATTCGTTCCCCACTTTTCCTTTTTGGAGACGCAGGGAGTGGAAGACGGATGGCTTTTTTTGGGGTTGGGAAAGGGGGGGGGGGAATTTCATAAATAATTACGATACAGAAATCTTTTTCCTCTCCGGCTTCAGCTCGGAGATGAGCTAGATTGGGGAGGGAAAAGCGAAGAAAACCAAAAGTTGTAAATCTTGCTGTGTTTCTTTGTTTTTGCGGAGATATATGCTGTTCCTCAGGCCACTTGGGGAAAACATCCTGCGATACGAGAGAGCGTGTGTGTTTGTGTTGATTTAGCGAGGAAAAATGGCGCTCTATACATCCTTGACAAAGCACTGACTCTCGGGGTAGGACACAAAGATATAGTGGAGATAAACCTGTGCCATTGTTTTCGCAGTTGTTCCCGTCGTTCCTCTCCTGTGAAACATAATTAAGTTTTGCTAAACATTCGGAGGAGCAGCCAGGAATTTGTTCGATAGCGACACGGACCAGTGGCTGCGGTCCCTGGCGTGTGGCATGCACTGCTGCAGAGAGCACACACACAGAAAAGTCGGAGCGAAATTTTTAAGATAAATTATACTGACAATGCTACAAATGTGGCTCGCTACACGCTAGTGCTAGTGCTAGTGCCAGTATAGTGCTGCAGCTAGACCAAAAAAGCCGAGCGAAACGGAGAAAAAATGCGGTCGACACCCCAAACACACACAGTCACACAACACAAAAGGATGTGAATTATACAACACACAATGAAATTACTGGAGAGTGTTCGCTTCATTGTATACTTTTCATAATTTAAACCAATTGTCAGCATAAATCCTGGCCGGGAAAAATCTATGTGGGAATAAATTTTCCTAATTCAATAGATCCTGCCCGAGTGGCGCTCGGCTGTCTGGCGAGAGTATTCGGAAAAGCTCACATCCTCTGAACGTGTGTGATTGTGTGTCCGGTCAGACAGAGAAGGAAAGTCACTTCTGGGATTCTAACCATAGAATCGGATAGAGGGCTTTTCCGCAACTTTTTTTTTTCGTGCACGCTCATGTCGTTATAAATAAAGTGTGGAAAAGTCCTAATAAATTGCGAGATTTTCCACCAAGCTTGGGGCCGCAGCAGCAGCGCCAGTTCCGCTCCACACAATTTTACTACTTATTGTTGATGGCGACATTAGTCATCCGGGGGAGCCGAGGTTACAGAGTTCTTATGGACTCCCTGGAGCGATGCAGGGCGGGTGGTTCGCGCGTGTGAAAAATCCGATCCCACCCACCTACACACACATTCACACAAAAAGCCTTTTCCTTTCCTTCCGGTGACGCATTTCGGCGCGCCATAAACAAGCCTGTGGCGAAAATACCGGCGCACGGCGATGTTTATGAATGGAAATTGGATGAATTTAAGGATTTACGGAGAATGGATGTCGCGCGGCGGCGCGGAGCGCAGAAAAAAAAAGTTGCAAATCTTGGCGAGATGCGATAAAACTGCTCCCCCCATTCAAAGGGGAGCTTTTCCAGCCGGGATATGGTAGAGTTCATCCGGCGGGGCGAGGGCAAGCACAAAGGGCGCGCTCCGATAAAGCATCCTGTGTCGCGCGCGGCAGCGAGCTATTCTTTGGAGTCGCAGAGTCAACGGAAAAATCGTATCGGGAATAATAAAATGTATATTCTTGGCGGCGCTGGGTGATACCTTTGGTGAAGTTGTGGACGATTCAGATCGTTTAGGTGGGTTTTTGGAAGAGGGAAAGTGTTGTGTTTGCTTGAAAGTCTGACCCGATATGCTCCAGAATTCTTATCATTTTTATCACATTCAATTCATTTTCATCATCATTACAGAATTTTGTCCCTGCAAAGCATGAAAAATATCCCGAAAGACAGAGTTTTCAAATCTTCTACAATATTGGTTTATAGAATGGTTTCGGACATCATTTTCATTAAATTTACTGAGAATTGGCTTGAAAGACGCATGAAAAAAGCACTCAGTTGGCAAAATCGCAAGGCAGGGTTGCCAGATTTTCAGAATTCACTCATCTGAATAGTCTATTAATTATCTTGACTTAGGACATCATTTTCATCCGACTGGCTAGTAATTTATTTTTATTCGAATCACTAAGCTTTGGCTTAAGCGACTATATTTCTATACAGTGATGCCAGATTTTTAAAATTCCGAAACATCGGAAAGGAATAGCAAAAACTTGTCGTACTTTTGATTGCAAGATAATTTCCGACATCCTCTAAGAAGCATGTAAATGTTTCTGATGTGGGTATATTTCGAAGCAGGGTTGCCAAATATTCAAGATTTTTGATTCATCAAAAAAACTTTATTGTCTTAATTATGGACATCATTTCCATCGAAATTACTAAGGTTTGGCCTACATAAAAACTTAAATTACTATATTTTGAGACAGTGTTGCCAGATTTTCAAAATTCTGGAATATCGAAAAAAACTATCCGTAACATATCGAACTTCTGGGCGCAAGAT